>NC_142936.1:22959043-23036543 GCF_046866305.1 Octopus bimaculoides | reverse complement strand
ACTTCCGAAATATTAGTCCAAATAACTGAAATATGTGTTATAGAACGTTTGAAAAATAGTTTTTCAAAAAAGTCTTTGAAAAGAAACAACTTATTATAAATGATGGTAGACTAACGTGGAAATTATCTAATTTGCAAAGTTACAACAAGAAATGTATTCGACGAATTCAGATGAATCTGTATGAAAGAAAAGAAGGGTTAACTGGAAGTGCTTCGCTATATGAGTTATTCTGTTGGCCATATTTCTTATTTAGTTTGGAGTGATAAAGGTTACGCTGATTTAATTAATCTACATATGGCTATGCTAAAATATGTACGTTCACAAAGACATTTGGAAATGTTCTCATAGACTTACAATTATAAGATAAGTATAAAAAAAGCAGGGCATACAATAACATAATGAAGTTAGACGAAAAAGATCCATTCTGCGGCAATTGATCGATGCAGATATTTTTCTTGGTCGCGAGGAATTATCCTTTCTGGGTCATTTTGAATGCAAAGAATTCAATAATAGTTGTAATTATAAAGAGCTCTCATATTTAATCAGTAAATATGACGAGAAATTGGCATGCCATCTAGAAACAGCTTTTATTTTCTCAGGTCTCTCAAAAGGAATTCAAAACGACTTGATCGATGCAATTCAAAGGGATATATTGAATGAAATAGAAGATGAACTGAAGCAAGCTAAATTTGTAGCTATTCTTATCGGTGAAGCGTCCGATGTATCGAGCTGTTTATAACTATCAAGTGTTTTGCGCTATGTTACAAAAGATTGTGTTACTAAAGAACGATTTATCGATTTTAATGATGTTAGTGCAGACCGTCATGAATATGTTTTCAAGTGCTTTGAAACGTGAAAATGTGAAAATATTAAGTGCACAAACCTATGAGGGTGCCGATACAACAGCAAAACAATTAAATGGGTTGCAGTCAAACTTCAAAGAAAAGTATGAATGTATGATCTTTGCTCATTGTTGTGTTCATGTCCTAAATTTAGTTGTGTCACAAGCATACTCTTTTATAAAAGAATGCAAGATATTTCTTCTACAATAAATAGACTGAGTACATTCCTTTTAAGAAATTATCCAAAAAGTGCTAATGCGTTAGATAACACAGTTTAAAAATGGAATCCCCAAATCTACAGTATCTAGATGGAATTTACTGCAGTATCTAGATGGAATTTACTACAAAGTAAATTGTAATTTCATAATAAGCATTTTTGAAGACATTATTGAAAATCCTGAAGAATAGGATAAGGGCACAATAAATTTTGCAATTGGGTCCTTATATAATTTAAAAGCTCCCGATATCTTATTTTATTAGAAGTATTTAGTGACATATTTTCTTTCACTGATGTCGTATTTATCATCCTTCAGACTAAAAGTCATAGCATAGTGGATTGTAAATAGTAAATAAATAAAACTAGAAATGTACTCGAGAATAAGCTCGGTGATTTTTTAATATTTTATGATGTGTTTTTTTTTGAGGGGGTGGTGGAATGTGGAATCGTTGTAACAATCGAAATTAAGAGATTAAAGAATAAAGTAATTGATCTCCAACAGCATTATATAATGCTCAATAACCAAATTATTGGCACAATATTTGACCAATTAAAAACGCAATCCTTAGAAGAGCTTGAATTCATAAAACTTTCCAATTTCAGCAAAGGTGAGGAATATTGCAAGGAATTTCCAATGGATGCTTTAAATTCTTTAAAAAACACTTATGATAGTTTCTTTTTAGATAATTCGATAACGGAGTGAACTAAATGTTATGTATTCTATGCAAGATTTTAAAAAGCAAAATAAAAGTGTGGAAGACCAACAATTGCTGAAAGATCACAAAACAGGTCAACACACTCCTTGTCTACGATGTTATCCTCGGGAATGGAGTCTAGCTTCAAATTTTCAGTTCATTAAATTGACCCCTGTACTTGATTGGTTCTGGAATATTCTTTATCAACAGTGAGGATGATAAGCAAAACTGACCGCAGTGGGACTTGAACCACATACAGAACGTAGAAATTTCTAGACATTAACACGAGGTATTTTGTTCGATGATCTAACCATTCAGCAATAGTCTTAATACATACACACATATATAGTTAGACTTAATACATACTCATATATAGTTAGGCTTAATACATACACACATCCACTCACAAATGAGCCATGTTACACAGTACACATAAAATGACACAGAAAGGCACGCATACATATATACATACATTCATATTGAAATATAGGCAATATACGTACATGCAAGCAGATACAAACACTGCGAAACACGTATGCACGCACAGGGAGACACCATAGGTAATATTAGGAAATATGGCACATGTACAATAATTATGGTTCAACTTTAACGAATGTTGATATAATGTCTATTATATAACTAACAAGATTATAGAACAGCCGTAAATGAATGGGTGGTGGGGTTCCTCGATTATTCCTAGAGGTTCTCCTGCCTCAGGAGGACCACATCAGGTGTGTTCCTTTTGGCCACGCTACCTTGTAAGAATTTGGAAACGACAGGAGAGATTTGGCCATGCTATCTTGTAAGAATTTGGAAACGACTGGAGAGATTTGGCCACGCTACCTTGTAAGAATCTGGAGACAACAGGAGAGATTTGGCCAAGCTACATTGTAAGAATCTGGAGACGACAGGAGAGATTTGGCCATGCTACCTTGTAAGAATCTGGAGACGACAGGAGAGATTTGGCCAAGCTACATTGTAAGAATCTGGAGACGACAGGAGAGATTTGGCCATGCTACCTTGTAAGAATCTGGAAACGACAGGAGAGATTTGGCCACGCTACCTTGTAAGAATCTGGAGACGACAAGAGAGATCTTATGTATCTCAAGGGCCTTAAATAGCCATTTATGTGGGACACTATCAAACGCTTTCCTATAGCCTATGCATGTTATACTCAGGTTCTTTTTGCTCTGGCAATTCTCTACAATCATTTTATTTATGAATAATTGATCTGTGGAACCTTTACAGTTCCTTTTACAGCTTTTTGAGCTTGTGGAATGATAGAGTTCTGTTCAAGGAAAACATATATTCTTTCTGTTAATATGGCTGTGGGGGTCTTGTAGGTGGTGTTGAAACATGTTACTGGTCGGTAGTTTTGAGATTTTTTGTTTTTTCAGTTTTGGGTAGAAAGTATGTTGTTCTTTCAGTCAGTCATGAAGGTATTTGCTCTAGGTTCTGGATGATATCAGTTAGAGATGCAGCGAAATTTTGGTGTATTTCTGTCAGACAATTCAGCTAGAAGTTAGGAATCTGGTCTAATCCTAGGATTTTTTATTTGTGAGACTTTCTAAGAACACATCTTAGCTCTTTTATTCCTATTGCCTCTCATTTCTGATCTTCGGTTTTATCCAAACTCACTTTCTCACGCTCTATCCAGTGAGCTTCAGCATTATATTCATTTTTTGTTGTTCCATGCCATCTTCCAGAGCTCTTCCATTCCCTCAGTCTTCTTTTGCCAATTTCCCTATAAAATTTCTTTGCATTCGCCATGAATACATTGATTTGTTGATAAAATCTGATTCTTTTATCATACTTTCTAAGTCGTTGGGTTTTCAGCTGTATTCGCCCTTTCAATCGTTCCTTGGTTGCAGGGAGGTTTATAAAATTTCTGATTTTATATTTCTGCTTGATTTTTCTAGCCTGTTTCGTCTTAAGATTTACTCCTCTAGCAAATTCATAGAGAACTGATACATCTGCCCGCAGAGATTTGATCTCTTTTTGTATTGCTACTTTCCACTTACGAGGTCTATTGACCTGGTTGGCTCTTTTCCGTGTCGTCCTGATACCTTGTTGAGCAGTTACAACTTTAGCAGTGGAATAGATGAAGTTATATAAGGTTGTTAGGTCATTTCCCTTATTTCTTAAGATATGTCTAAGAGCAACATTATATACCATGATTATGTTGGGTTTTTAATGGAGGTTAAGTATTTACTGAGTTCTCTCATAATATATTCTTTTGCGTCAATGATCTCTTTATTATTCACCTCAAATTCTGTGTCATAGCTACTCTGGTGTTCTTGAAGTAGGTCTACTTTCTTCTCTTTTTCCGCATATCTGTTCTTCGCCATTCTTTTGTAAGCTTCCTCGTTGGGATATACTGCTTGTACACTGGGTTCTGTGCATTTGTTACCTATTTCGTCTGCATTGTTGCTGTTTTCATTTGGTTTACCACGAGATATTTGTGTCCAAATTTGGCTAATTTCAGCGCCAGTCAACTTTTTATGCTTAATGATGTCTCTACGTACATTATTTAATTTATTTGCATCTACATATCTGCGTACTTCGTTGCCTACTAAGCTTCTTCATGAAATGTACGTTTGTGCAATGAGGCTATTGCTTGTGTTTAGCTGGGCTGTATAGAAAGCTTTCAACATATCACTATAATTCTCTCTAGTCCATTTTATGCATTTTGCTTTAAGTGGTGTTTTTGGTGACGTCACTACAAGTGTAGGGCTAGGGTTATCCTGATTCTGGTTACCTAGTAGATCGTTTTTGTTTTAGTTTGTTCCATCAGCAGACTTTTTGACTTCAGTCTGGTTTCCTACGAGGTAACGCGGTCCTTGTTGACTCGGGTGATTACCGATCCGGCATGAATTTTGGCTTGTCATTAAAGTATTGACAGTGACAATAGGAGACGGATCTGATTGTTCAGTGTTGACGTTTTGACATGACACCGCTTCCTTGTACTTCGAATGAATATTTGTCATATCCTAGGCTGATAGATAGAAAATCGCCTCTATTTTTTTTTTTGGTAGCTATGTTTCCAGACATAACTGTTTAGTGATGTTTTAAACTGAGCGACTAATTTGCTCCATTTTGTGGGAAGTCGCATTGTTTTTGTTTGTGTTTTTTTCTGTGCGTACGAGTGTGTCGTGTAGGCATTATTTATGTTGCTTATAAATATTACCATGTGCATATAGATGCATAGATAGTTGAATGTTTAGGTAATTATTCAATTTACGTACTTACCGTGTAATTGGTGTGTTTTTCCAGGGTTCCTGGTGCTGGTTTCGATTTCTTGCGTATGTCGCATTGAGATATCACGCATTAAAAAAAGATACTACTTTTATATAACAAAAGTCTTGCCGAATTTTTAGTTCCTTTGCTTTGACAGAACTTTTCCCACAACTGAATTGCGAAGTTTTCCTTCCATTGCACCGATGTTATTGGTTTAAGTTTGTTTTGTGAAGAGAGCTTCTTAGTGTACATTCAAGTTGTTATTTAGCCCGGAGCTATTCTTCTTATTGTTATTGGGCAAATCACCTGGTATGGATGGTCTGCTCTACGAGCTTTACGCTTACATGCCAGACTTGTTCGGCGACCTCTTAGCAAATGTTTACTGCAACAGAATGGGAGAATTCCCAGTTTCGTGAGCAGATGGGTAGTCATGATGAGTATATCGGGCTTCATATATTTTACCCCAGTGTCACTTTGATGGCAAGCACTACTCTCTCACTCAATAATAATAATAATAATAATAATAATAATAATAATCCTTTCTACTACAGGCACAAGGCCTGATATTTTGAGAGAGGGGGTATTCGATTACATCGACCCCAGTGTTTCACTGGTACTTATTTCATTGACCCCGAAAGGATGAAAGGGCAAGTCGACCTCGGCAGAATTTGAACTCAGAACGTAAGGACGGGCGAAATGCCGCGAAGCATTTTGCCGGCGTACTAACGATTCTGCCAGCTCGTTATAATAATAATAATAATAATAATAATAATAATAATAATAATAATAATAATAATAATAATAATAATAATAATAATAATAATAATAATAATAATAATAATAATAATAATAATAATAATAATAATAATAATAATAAGCGGCTGGACGTGTTCTTCACTGCTCTGACCTGTCAGCTGCCGAAGACACAGAAACACTTAATATAACCCAGCAGGACAACTGAAAAATAACTCTAAAAGACTGGAATATCGACAATTTCCTGTGAGTATTTTGAATTTCCCTTAAAATAAGTTAAGAAACTTACATACCTACAGCTTTCGAATACACAAACGATCAGCTTTAAAAAAACTTTAATATCTATAACTTCTGTGAATACCTATCCTTTCCGTTCTCCCTAAGTATTCAAAAATGTAAACATCCTCTTTATTCCAAGAACACTACAGTTTTCTCTGTTCAGACACACAAAAGATCATCTCCACTAAATTTTAAAATCTTAATATCCACAATTTTCTGTGAAAATTTTACCTTCCTTTTCTTTCCTTTTCTTTCTCCCAGAATATTCGAAAATGTAAACATATTTTTATTGTAAAAACACTAAAGTCTTCTCTGAACGGACATACAAACGAACATCTACAAAAAAAATTGGAAACTTTAATATCTCCAATTTTGTGTGAACATTTTATCTTTCCTTTTTTCCTGACTACCCGAATATGTAAACATGCCTTTTATTGTAACAACACAATTAAATGCACGATAAAAAAAAAAATTAAGGAGGTAAGCACAACTTCAAAAACTGTAAACTACAGCAAAATTTTTAAAAAGAAAAGAAAAGTTCCAAAAGAAAAAGTAAAAGAAATTCAGAAATTCAAAAATTCAACAAGATCATCTCTTCCTCCTACTATTCCCAAAGATTTGAATATCAACAATTTCCTGTGAATATTTTAAATCTCCCTCAAAATAAATTAGGAAACTTACATGCCTATAGCTTTCGAACACAGAAACGATCAGCTTTAAAAAAAAACTTTAATATCTACAACTTCTGTGAATACATATCCTTTCCTTTCTCCTTGAGTATTCGAAAATGTAAATATCCTGTTTATTCCAAGAACACTAGTTTTCTCTGTTCGGAAGACAAAAGATCATCTTCAGTAAATTTTAAAACAATTTTCTGTGAAAATTTTACTTTACTTTTCTTTCCTTTCTGCCTGAGTATTCAAGAATGTAAACATCCTTTTCATTGCAAAAATACTACAAACGAACATCTCAAGAAAACTTAAAACTCTAATATGTTAAATTTTGTATGAAACTTATTCCTGACTACCCAAATATGTAAACATACTTTTTATTGCAACACAATTGAATTCAGAAATTCAAATATTCAACGACGTGAATATCAGTATATATATATAATTGTTTTTCTCTACCAGTAATTACAAATAGAACAGGTTGAATTGCTTCTTTTCAAGGCCAAGGGTAGCGCTCTCAGTGGTCGCTGGTAGTAGTAAACACATTCGAACTCTGATGACCCAAAGGGTACGAGGATTCTTTTGACTCTATGGCTGGCCTCCCCACCATCTGCCGAATCTATTTATAGACCTGTAGAATTTGATGTATTCACCAAGCTGCTACACTTTCCTCTAACCGTTTCCTTTAACAACCACATATTTACGATTATCTCAAGTATAGGACAAAAGTTGAAAATTAAGAACATTTAATAAAATCTTTTAATAATAAATGGAAATAGTAATAATGATAATAACAATAGTAGTGGTGGTGATGGTGATAATGTTAAAAATAATGATAATATGCTGCAGCTGCTAATACTACAACTACTACTATCCTGATAGTACAGGAATCTGAGGCCCAGCTACCACTGCCCTCACCCTACTACTGTTGCTGCTGCTGGCACCACTGCTGCTACTACACATAGATACAACAATTACAACAATAAAGGCAGAAATTGACAACGGTGATAGAAGACTGAAGAAGAGCCTGTTCACCGAAGATTACAAGTGAGCAATGGACTCTCTAGAAAGTCGTTCAGCACGACAGAACATCGCTGAGGAAAGCCAGATCAAGTAGTGTAATTTCTTCTGCGGCTGACCGTGTAAACAGCGCTGGAAATTCGTGCCATAGTCCTGTGTAACCTCTGAATCTGTTAATATAACAATGACAAATACTAAAAAAATAAAAACAATAATATCAGTGATATCAGTGATGATGATGATGATGATAATAATAATAATAATAATAATAATAATAATAATAATAATAATAATAATAATAATAATAAAGGAAGCGGGTGGAGCCTCTCCATGTCCTGATTAATGATACATCTAGTGATGGTGTCACAATAAAAACACTGATAATTGTGCAACCTGATAATCGCTTTCTCATATGAATGGCAATGAAAAAACAAAATATTGTGAATAACGGTGGTAATGAAACTGAAGCCAATAATGGTGACAGTGTTGCACCCGGTAGGCTCAGAGATTCTGGTCCGGATCCAGCCTGTTGATATCCAGAAAGGGACCACCACACACGGCGTAGATGGATCAAGCAAATTAATGCTGTGGTCATGGAGTGTTACTACCTGAGCAACCCGGTAGATGAAAATGGTGCTCAAATTAGGGATTACCGACAACGTATGTATGATCATTGGAGGGAAAAGGTATTGTTTCAACTCACAGAACAGAGACTATGTGATCAAGCTGGAGCAATAAGAAAAAATCGTTGGTTCGAAGCTATCAAAAGACGTGTCTTGGAAAATAGCAGCAGAGATAACGATGAAAATACAGTTCTTACTAATAGAAGTAATCTCAAAGCACAGGAAAGGAGCATTGGTGGTTTATTTGATGAGATACATAGATGATCTAAAAGAAGACAATAAAACTAATGGCGACATGACAGATGAACAAAAGGCAATCTACGACAGAATAAAGGTTGATCGGTGGAAATTGAACCAAGAAACGAAAAATGTCAATGAATTTCTGAAATGCATCAGAACAAACAACATCACAGAAACAAATAATTTGATCAAGGCAGCAAGTATTGTTGCAGCAGAAAACGTGGGTGTTGATGTCAAGGAAAAGAAATATAATGGGAGTGACAAAAGAAAAGATCCATGGTGGAAAAGAAGAATACAGGCAGGGTTAGATATACTCTCGAAGGAAATTTCTGTGTTAGACCGAAAAGAGAAAGGGTGCTTAAAAGTGAACAAAAATACAGGGCGCTGAAAAGTAAGTATAATATTGAAAAAAAGGACCTGAAAGTGGTAATGGAAGAACTGAAACAGCGCCTCGTTGCAAAGAAAGCAAAGATGGTAAGATACGACCAAAGAATGAAGTGTTACCACCAGAATAGGTTATTCAGAGTAGATCAGAAGAGATTCTATAGGCGGCGAGCTGGCAGAAACGTTTGCACGCCGGGCGAAGTGCTTTGTAATATTTCGTCTGCCGCTACGTTCTGAGCTCAAATTCCGCCGAGGTTGACTTTCGGGGTCGATAAATTAAGTACCAGTTACGCACTGGAGTCGATGTAATCAACTTAATCCCTTTGTCTGTCCTTGTTTGCCCCCTCTATGTTTTTGCCCCTTGTGGGCAATAAAGAAATAAGAAGAGATTCTATAAAGAAATAAATGGAGAGTGTACAGATGAAAAGTTGATACCAGGTAACAATGAAAGTCAAAGGTTTTGGAGTGACATCTGGAGCAAAGACAAGGAGCACAAGAAAGATGCTGAATGGTTGCAAGAACTGAAACAAACAGTAGTCTGCCCCAAACAGGCAAAACTAGTCATTTCAGTTAGGGAAGTGAAGGAAATAAGCAAAAAAATGAGCAACTGGAAGGCCCCGGGACCAGATGGAGTTCAAGGCTACAAAAGATATGGTGAATGTCATGCACGAATAGCTGCACAATTCAGCACCTTGTTAAATGCCGACCAAGTAACACCAGAGTGGTTGACATTGGGTAGGACAGTGCTGTGCTTGAAAAACATCGAAAAAGGCTATACGATAGACAATTACAGGATGTCGAAATATCGTTCACTAGATGACAATAGCACTCTTCTTTTAATTTTGATATTATTATTATTATTATTATTATTATTATTATTATTATTATTATTATTATTATTATTATTATTATTATTATATTATAACTGTTCAATATTTGGTAGTTTGAGGCAAATTTCACCTGCTACACTTCCGTATTGCTGGGGTGTGTACTGCATTGTGCGTTCTTTTCTGCTGTTGGTAGTGTGCAAACCTTTCCCGGTACTGTATTGTGTTAGCTTTTTTCTCTTTATGTGTAGTGCAGTCTTTTGTTGTGTTACCGTTTGTATTGTATGTTGAGTGTGTGATACATTGGTCATCTAGATTGTTGGTAGGAGTTTATTTCACTGGGTAAATGCTGTATAGAGTGTGTCTTGTATTTGAGGGTTGTTTTTTTTAGGTTGTATTATTGGATTGATAGTGTCTTGCGTAGGATGTGGGCTGTTCCTAGCAGGGCTATTTTTGGACAGCGTGTGGTGCTGAGGATCCAGGTATAGCTTCTATCTTTTTGTTCATATGATTTTCTTTATCATGCCCATTGCTCCAATTATTATTGGTATTGTTTTTACCTTCATGCTCCACATTTTGAATGCTTCAATTTCGAGGTTTTTGTACTTTGACAATTTCTCCACTTCTTTTTCTAACAATATTTTGATCAGAAAGGACTGCAATGTCTATCAGTAAGCAGGTGTTTTTTCCTCAATCCTTGATTATTATGTCAGGGCGATTAGTTGGGTAGATATATTCTGTCTGTGTCTGCTATGGAATGGTGGCTTTGGTATGCTGTTAGTTTTCTGCTTTTTCTATCTAGGTTTCTCAATTCACTGATCTTCCAATCTATTACGTTAAAGCTGGTATGGCTAACTTATGACTGGTATGGCTAGCGTGTTTATCCCTATTATTTTATTCTTGGCATTAAGTTCAGTGTTTAATATTAGCCTAACTTTTTTGTAATATTCTCTCCTAATTTTCTCTTTCATTCTTGCGTTTTGTATTTTAGCTGTTTCATCTATTTCTAGATATTTGTATGGGCGGTTGCGGTCTAATTCTTTAATTTCTGTTATTATTATTATTATTATTATTATTATTATTATTATTATTATTATTATTATTATTATTATTATTATTATTATATATGAGTGTGTGCGCAAGTGCGTGTTTATTTTTTTTTCAATACCTTCTTGCTATTAGAGTAATAGAGAGTAATAAAACGGAAGGTGGGATTTTAATCTAATGTTTTTCTATAAGATGCTGGCGTGACCGTGTAGTGGCACCTCGTGCAAGTGTCTTCCACTTTGGCCTCGGTCGAACCAAAACAGTGACAGTGGATTTGGTAGACGGAAACTGAAAGAAGACCCGTCGTGTATAATACATACATACATACATACATACATACATACATACATACATACATACATACATAATATATATATATATATATATATATATATATATATATATTGTGGCTATAAGTCTTTTGACTCTTATTTCTAGCAATACTGGTGCCAAATAGCACCCTCTGTCACTTTAGTGACGTATATAGTTTTGGCCTTCGGTTGCTAAAATTGCTGTGTGTGTGCTTGTGCGGAGGGGGTGTTTCAGTCACCTACTTGTGGTTAACAAATTAGTGGTGTTTGTTTTCATGTTTTGAACGTGTTAAGGTATATATTCTATTGAATGTGGTTTAATTTAGCAATAATCTTGCGTTCGTACCTAAGGAATCTACATTCACCGGTGTTGCTGAAATAATACGGCCGTATGGTTATAAATTTGATAATTATGTAATAATATTGGCATCTATCTACCAGTCAAGTGAAGATGAACAATTATAGTATGATTCAATGCAACGTGTTTGTTCAATACAACAATCTTGTTTACCCCTGACACACACACATTATATGCATAGAACGATCTTTTCATTGGAGAGAATGCGTTGTTTGAATTGTAGGTGTTGTGGTCAAGGCACGTTTATATTTTATATATGCACCTAGAATTCTATGTGTATACACCCACTCCATATATATATATATATATATATCTGTATACCAACACACAAATATTAGTTCGATATAACCTAGGTATGTTTCAGACAGTATTGGCCCAGGTCGTGATGCTGAAGCCACGAGTATGTCATGTGTTGCGTAGTCATATCCTCCTGATGTAGGATGTAGCTTTTTGCCGGAACATGTCCAGGTAGGGGTGGTCTGTCTTATACTCTTTGAAGGAGAGGTAAAATAATTGCGTTGGACTGTGTTTCTATATGCCGTGAGTCTAATTTGTGCATATGACACGGTCACAACCTTGTGTGTGTGTGTGTGTGTGTGTGTGTGCGTGTGTGTGTGTGTTTGTGTGTGATATTCTCTTGTCATGAACGACAAATAGGGTTCAGTAAAATGAAACATTAATCATGTTCTATGGATACGAATGTGTCTCTTGAGGCTTGCTGGTGCCTTGAAAACCTTTTGGCGAAGGGAACAAGTTGAGGACTCAGTTTGCTCAAGTGCTTGTCGATCATTTACTATGTGTTTTCTTGAGAGGACGGCAAGACCTGCTTTGCTTCGTGCCACAAAACCACAACGACAGGTAAGGTTTTAATTTAGAGGAGCAGAGCTTTGCCAGCGTGCCCTCATGCTTGCACGATATTGGTACCGATGCTGGAGTCGACTTTACTTAAATCTTTGAAATGAGGAGAGGCAGGGCTGACGCGAGGTCCTGCGTTCTGATACTTTGTTTTCCCAGGACGAAAAGGGAATGCTGCATTACTTCAGATTGTCTTTTAGTTTGTCTCTGAAGCGCAAGAGTGGCCTTCCAACTGACCTTTCTGCTGGGAATTGGCCAAAGGGAAGTTGTTTCGAAATTCTGATATCACTCATACGTAAGATCATCTTAGCTGTATTTTGGTGAGGATGGTTTCAATACCTAATACGGTGCATATATTTTATATATATATATATATATATATATATATATATATATATATATATATATATATATGTGTGTATATATATAATTATAAAATCTGGTAATTAATCACATATTAATTAATATTGATTATTTATCAGGAGGCCAGCACATCTAAAAAATCAAAGAGATTCAGAAATATTATCTGCAATCTCAGGGGATTAAGGTACATTTTAAAAAAATAACGTTGACCACTAACGTGGACAATTAATGTGCTAGAAATAGATCACATCTTGTGTCTATTAAGACCTAAATTGTTCTCAACATGATATATAGCAGCAATCCAATATATATATATATATATATATATATATATATATATATATATATATATATATATATATATATATATATATATATATATATATATATATATATATATATATATATATATATATAGGGTGGGTGGGAAGTAACTAGGCTTTAGAAATTGCTTATAGAATTTTTAGTATCATTGAAGTCATGACGCAAACATTTTTTAAACAGACAACACTAATGGGGATTTCTTATTTTCTTATTCTTTCTTATTTCTTATTTTCCAGATGGCCGGTCGCTTGAATGTTCAGGAGTGAGCTAAGATAGCAGTACGCTATGAAATGGGGAATTCCATTGTTTTGGTTCAGAGTTGATGGTGTGCATGGAAAGCTAAGTATGCAACACTACGTCCGGAAATAATAAAAAGCTGTCATGCAAAGCTGATGACCACGAGCTCTGTGAACAATGCAAAAAGAAGTGGCCGTCCAACCACATCCAATCAGCGGAGAACGTGGCATCAGTGTAGGAAATGTTTAACCGCAGCCTGCAAAAATCAACGTCAAGCAGCTCGTGAAAGTGGACTAACATGACACTCAATACGTACGGCGTTGCATAAAGAATTGAATTTTCGTCCGTAGAAACCCCATTATGTGCAGAAGTTAAAACCTGAAGACTGTTAGTGAAGAAGTCCAGATTTCACTCCATGTAATTTTTATACAAAAGAGGTGCATAAGACAAGTCTTCGCACACTGGAGGACTTGGAGACACGGATGGAGGAAGTCTTCAATGATATCCCAGATGACGTCCTTCAGAAGGTTGTTCATTTCATCCCTGGCCGTTTGAGGAAACTGGTTGACACCACCGGTGCTTACATTGAAATATGAAGATTTATTTTCATTTTCCCATGTAATAAAGAACATGTATCATTTGTTTCAATAAATCTGTAAAAAGAATATGGATTTTATTACCAATTTTTAATTGCTACTTACATTTCACTCACTCTGTATATATATATCTGCTTGTTGTTCCTACACGTGTCTTCGTCTTTTATTTTCTGTAAATTTGAATTATGTATGTATGTATGTATGTATGTATGTATGTATGTATGCATGCATGTATGTATGTATGTATGTGTGTGTGTATGGTAGGGCAATTATCGTGCTGATGACATTCATTGAGGCAGAAAGACGTATCCACAGTTATCCTTTTATTTACAGACAAAAAACCAGTCCTTTTCCTTAATGACAATCTTGGAGAAGTCTTCATTGGGATTATCTCCCTTTCTCATATGGCACTGGTTTCAATTATCATTATGCTATTATGACACATCCTCTAGAGGCTGAGATAACTTTAACAAATTAAAAATTGATATTGTTTGGTATTTTATATACCTGTATTTGTCTATGTTATTCATGTACAAGCCTATGGCCACTCTGAGTTATTTTTCTTAGCTCATTTTTGTCTAATAAACACACACACACACACACACACACACAATTTTCTATATGTATATGACTGTTTTTGTGTATGTACATAGGAATACTTTCATTAACAACTCTGTGTATATATTTGTGAGTGAGTATACATACATAAGTATATACGTACGTACATACATTTATACGTACGTACGTACATGCATTTATACGTACGTATATATATGTATGTATATATATTATTATTAATATTTAGCAGAAGTAACAGAGTGACGTAAGGTCCGAGAGTTTTTTTGCGTTGGTACCACGAATCTCACGGACCTTGAGTCACTCTGTTACTTCTGCTAAATATTAATAAAAATATACATATACTTATATCTTGAGTTCTGTTTTTCCGGTTTGCATCAACACAGCTATACTTTATATATATATATATATATATATATATATATATATATATATATATATATATTCTTTTACTCTTTTACTTGTTTCAGTCTTTTAACTGCGGCCATGCTGGAGCACCGCCTTTAGTCGAGCAAAATCGACCCCAGGACTTATTCTTTAGAAGCCTAGTACTTATTCTATCGGTCTCTTTTGCCGAACCGCTAAGTTACGGGGACATAAACACACCAGCATCGGTTGTCAAGCGATGTTGGGGGGGACAAATACAGACACACAAACACATACATATATATATATACATATATACGACGGGCTTCTTTCTGTTTCCGTCTACCAAATCCACTCACAAGGCTTTGGTCGGCCCGAGGCTATAGTAGAAGACACTTGCCCAAGATGCCACGCAGTGGGACTGAACCCGGGACCATGTGGTTGGTAAGCAAGCTACTTACCACACAGCCACTCCTACGCCTATATATATATATAAAGTACATTTCGTTGGTATAAATGATCTCAAGATGTGATGAAGTACAGCATGTGTATATATTTGTGAGTGAGTATACATACATAAGTATATACGTACGTACATACATTTATACGTACGTACGTACATGCATTTATACGTACGTATATATATGTATGTATATATATTATTATTAATATTTAGCAGAAGTAACAGAGTGACGTAAGGTCCGAGAGTTTTTTTGCGTTGGTTCCACGAATCTCACAGACCTTGAGTCACTCTGTTACTTCTGCTAAATATTAATAAAAATATACATATACTTATATCTTGAGTTCTGTTTTTCCGGTTTGCATCAACACAGCTATACTTTATATATATATATATGTATATATATATATATATATATATATATATATATATATATATATATAAAGTACATTTCGTTGGTATAAATGATCTCAAGATGTGATGAAGTACAGCATGATGTCTCATGTATGTTTATGTATGTGCAATTATGCATATATGGATGAGTGCATATAAGTGTGTGTGTGTATATATATATATATATATATATATATCATAAATATAAGGGATTAGCAATTGAGTTGCTTCTCCAACATACTGAAAATTTAGAAATAGCAGTCAAAGAACTACTGATTCTAAACTACAAATTTTTCTCTAAAACGGATGGCGATATTTATGGCACACATAGAACAAAAAACCGGAGGGAAAAGCACAAACAAAACAAGCCTTTAGTTAATTGGGTACGAATCGTTTCATGGTTAAGTGAATGAAAATTTCACTATTCCAATCTTCAGCCCAAATATTCTGATAAATTTGAAAGTGTCTCTAAAAAAATTCACGGTAATCCTTGGCCATGCGACACCAAAAATCAACGATAAGAAAGGCACTTACGAATTCATCGGCCAGTGAGTTCAGGCACCCCACCCCAAAGAAATCCATTCCATGTGCGTCACAAATAGTCCCGTATGAAAAGAAGTCCCGTGTGGAGGGATTACGGTTTAACCATCTAACTTAGAGATATCAAATATAAAATATACAGTATGAAAAAAACCTTTATCGGTAAGACCATTTATCATCATAAATATAAGGGATTAGCAATTGAGTTGCTTCTCCAACATACTGAAAATTTAGAAATAGCAGTCAAAGAACTACTGATTCTAAACTACAAATTTTTCTCTAAAAACATCTTACATAAATTATCATTGTTTTAAATTATCATTGTTTTAAATACAAGTTGAACGAAGTTTATGTTTAAAATAATAATGAAGATAAAATTAGTACATATTTAACCGGTGTAATAGTTAAAGCTATACTATTAAAAGCTAAAGACGTTTATTTAATTATAATTAAAGATCAATTGAATAATAGAAAAATACAAGATTATTTATTTCTACAAACGTAATAATAAAAAATATGAATGAAAAAAATTATGAATGGAAAAAATTATGAATGAAAAAATTAGGAAAGAAAAAATTATTAAGAATAAAAGGTTAAACTTTATATATATATATACAAAGTTTTGATTTTAAAAAAAACTTTAACGATATTATAAACTATAAAGATTAATAATTAATCAAATAATATTAATCAAAAATAATCGAAAATATATCAACACTATTCCAATCGAAGTTCTAATATTTTGTTGAAATGAAGCTATAACTTCTAAATAATTTAGTGTTAAATAAGTTATCTATTAAAATAATCTATAAAGAACCAAATGAATAGTATAAAAACAAGAATACATATTATTTTCAAATAGTAGAAAATCTTTAGCAAAGTGAAAACAGTACTTATCCAAATTTTTCCGTAATATATTTATATATAAGTATAGATCTATGTATATAAGCATGTATATATGTATATATATATATATATATATATATATATATATATATATATATATATATATATATATATATATATATATATATGAATGTATGTGTGTGTATAACAATGATTCTCTTATAGTCGTAGCGTTAAATTGCGATAATAGTATGAACAACTACTATTTACAACCAGTTTATGCAAAACTGTGTTGCCTAATTTTAACTGTTCAATTTGAGTCTCATCTGAACTGTTGGAGGGGGAACGGAAAACAAACGGGTATACCGGATATAATTCATTACATGCTACTGAATCTATGTAGGTTTTTCCTTTACTGCTTTCTGTTTTATGGGCATAGGAACCCGAGTAACAGAAACTTTGATTCACACCATTCCAAGAATTTATGCTCTTTAAAACATTACATGGCCCAGGTAAAAAAGCCCCTTCAAAAGCGTGACCCTTTAAAGGAAATACATCGTGGGAGTTAAATATGCGCTTTTTTGACCTGTATGTGACGTCATAGACAATGTCATTAGATACTTTATAGAAAAATATATCGATAAATGGCCATCGATATTTATAATTTAATAGGGCAGGTGTACGTGAATTGTAAAATTTCCACTGAAAATGTTCGTAGCTGCATATATTGAAACCTTGTCCCATGGAACTCAAGTTGTATAATTTTTGTTTGTCTTCATGATCCACATAGACGTCAATGTCATCATCCCACGGTATATAGCCATGATGACGATAGGCTCCTGTAAAAAAAAACAAAAAAAGGACCACAATTGTGGTTATTATTGCTTAGGTTTTAGTCTGATGCAATCATAGTAAACATATTTGTACTGCTTATGTTTAACATATCTAAGTGAATTCTAAAACAGAAATCTTTGTTGCTATATTTGAATTATGTTAAAAGACATTGAAAGACAGTGTCTAGCAATTTCAGACGTAAATCCCAAATTCAAGAAACCATGATAACTCACGTGAATTAATGATCAGATTTAATCAAAACGCTAAACAAACATGCTATACCATATATCTAACGCTCATTCTAGTTGTTAAGAATGTGAGATTCAACAATGTTCAGTATCCGAGATGTAGTACATATATAATACACTAGCAGCTATTGTGTTCTAATTGCTATCACATATAGCTACTTTAACATATGCCCTACCTGAAGCCGATAATGCCCTAGATGTCGGCAATGTCTTAGCTGCAGCCGACAATGTACCATCTGTAATTAAGATTGTTCTAGAATCATTCTGTTATATACCAATTTTATTGTACAATATGTTCAATGTAGTAACGAAGGTCTTAGCCAAAATTATAGATATCATAGCGGCTGTCAAAAACTTTTTAGCTATATTCAACAATATTCAAGCTCTATTTCCAATGCTCCAGCTGTACTCAGCAATGCTATAATTGTATGTTCACAACACCATAGCTGTTTTCAACAGACTTTGTTGTCAAGCACACTGTGTTGGAAATTAGTAATAATGGTACATACCTCCCACGTGAGCAATGGAATAACCTAGTCACTATTAATAAAGAAAAGTACGTGAAGTACCAGAGTACGCAGCAGGCGGCTCGTGAAGCAAAACTTGAGCCGAAGAAGACGAAAGAATATGAGAAACTACCGGAAAAGGAGGGAAACACGCTAAAACCGACGCCGCCTGAGGAACTCTCAAGTAGTGCAAACAAGAGAACGGTTTGAGGTTATCAACAAGGAAGATCGAAATAGCAACAATTGAGGCCATTGAGAATCGCAAGCGTGTTGCCAGGGTGAGAGTTGTCAAAGCACCCCCAGAGACAAAGGAAACATGGTTGATGGCAGCCACAATACTCAACATGGAGGAGGATGCCAAGATACACAAGGCAACGAGAACTACAAGGTTGAACTATTGGGGATATGGCATAGAGATGGCCATACAAGCGAGTTTGGAAGATCTCAACAGAATTGCAGAAGAAATAGTTCTGCCTGAGGATATAAGGTTGAGAGTGGTGGTGGAGGGTAGGCCTCCCATATGCTACTCATTTGGAGAGAAAGGCCACATGAAGGAGAGGTGCCTCCAGAGAAAAAAGGAACAACAGATGGAACAGACTGAGGAGCAAGAGAGTGTGGATCAGGTGGTACACGTCGAGGTAAAGGAGACAAGAACAGAGGAGGAATTCATGGTAGTCAAAAAGAGAAAGAGAAGTGAAAGAGTAAGCTCTCCGCCAGAGAGGCAGAAAAAGAAAAAAAGAAGTAGTTAAGAAGGGAGTGAAAGAGGTTGTGATAGAAGTCAGAAGGGAGGAAGGTGAGAAGATGGTTGACCAGGAGATTGAAAAGGAGCTTGAAGAGGAGCTCGAGGAGGAGTTTCAGAAGGAGGAGACAGCAGCAAAGACACTGGTTATACCAGTGGAGGAAGAGGATTTAGGCGACAACTGTATGAGGGTGGAATAGCGACACAATTCAGAGTGGAGGAGGAAAAAGAAAAAGCACCAGGAGTAGAGCAAGAAAAGGGAAAACAAACATGAAAGGCGAAAAATACCGATGAAATTTTGTAACATTTGCTAAAAATAAAAAAAAGAGCGGAAAATAATGAAATTGAAGTCAATTATAAAGGTGAAGCAGCCCACAGATATATACTCAGAGAACGTGAAGGCCATTGTGGTCGACAAGGAGAGGTACAACAGGTTGAAAGATAAGTGTGGAAGAGGAATTGATCCGCCAGGAGTAACACTGGAATTTGATGAATTGCCACCAGTGGTAGAATTGAAAGAACTTGAACCCTTTATGAAATATTAAAAAAGGAAAAGAAAGTAAGTAAAATTGCTTTATTTAAAAAAAAAAGGTGGTGAGGAGTAAACGATGATAAAGAAAAAAACAAAGGAAAAATGAACGATTATAAATTGTGCATTTAAACGTTCAAATGGAAGTGCATTAGAGTTGTGCTCATGTAGCCATTTCTCTTTTCATTATTATATAACATCTTCATTTTCATTCGTTTTATGTTTTTTGTCCCCACTGTGATGTTCTGTCTGTCCTTGTGCTGTCCCTTCTGTGCTATGGCCGTAGTGCCAAAATAAAGAAAGAGTACGTAGCAGGTGCTCAGAGATAGTTGTGTCTTTACTGGTTTAACTAAGTATACTGTATACCGTAGTGGGCGTTACAATAAGCCAACATATTAAAGATTATAACACACTGTCCTACTTGTAGTCTACAATGGTTGGGCTTTAGGCTCCAGTGTGCTAGCTGTAGCATATTTTTATGTTTAAACTCTAACCTGCAATATTTTAGTTGTAGTCAACCAAATCCTAAATGTAGTCAACAGCGATGTAACTGTAATCATCAATATCATAACGGTAGCAAACTACATCGTAGATGTAGTCAATAATGCTTAAGACGTAGTCAACCAAATTCCAAATGTACTCAGCAATGTCGTAATTATAGTCATCTATGTCACTACTATAACCATCTAAATCCCAACTGTAGTCAACGATGTCCTAGCTATAGTCAATAATGTTCTAGCTGAATTCATTAATATTCGTTAATATCATAAGTGTAGTTAATAACGTTGTAACTGTAGTCACCAATGTTTTAGATTAGGATGTTTTACATCGAAGATGTAGTCAGCAGCAACGAAATAGCTACAGTCCATACTATTCTATGTCTCTAGGCACCAATACTCCACGGATAGCATCTTACTGTAGACAGCAACGCTGTAGCTATAATCAAGAAAGTCCAATCTGCAAACAATAAAAACTTAGAAGTAGCCCATTCTGTCTAGGACATTGTCAACGAATAATGTCACAGCTGTAACCATAATAAATCGACAAGCAGGAAAATAAAATCCTTGTTAGATACCGTAATGTCTTAATTATACTTCATAATAAGTTATCAGTCAACAAGAATATTTTAGAAGCAGTTGAAAAGATTCTAGCTGTAGTCGACTATGTCTTATTTTATCCGCAGTCAATATTCTAGCTGTAACTATGAATACCTTAGCTTTCAGAAACCAATATCTTTGCTGTTGTCAGTGATGTCCTAACTACATTCAACAATGTACTAGTTTGTAAGCAGTTATGTTGCCATCAATATTCTTGATGTAGTCGTTAATGCTACAGAGATAGTGCAGTTGTCCAGAATATTATAATCATTCTCTACAATATCCCACATGTAGTTAGCAATGTTCTAGTTATGAGTGACACTGTATTAACCGCAATAACCCACGTCCTAATTGTATTCTACTATGCTGTTTCCATAACCAACACTGTGTCAGATAAAATAGCTATAGTCTACAATTACGATTTTCTAGTCGCAGTCTACAATACCCTAATTGTAGTTAATAATGTCTTGCTCAGAGTAAATAATTTGCCAGAAGTAGTCTTCGATGATATGGTAATAGAACAAGCTTAAGACATCAATATCCTTGTTATCTTCAGTAACATCCTGTCATCAACTATCTCCGAGTTATAGAACATTGTGTTCTAGAAGTAGTAAACATTGTCAGAAATGAATTTAATAAAGTCCTAGTTATTGTCTACTAGAGTAATAGGTATTCATTTTTCTATAAATAATTTTCTAGCTGTACAAAGTTTCATATTTGTATTCAGCTATGACATGGCTGTAAGTAAATGCCGTGACTGTAGCTAACAACATCTTATATATACCAATTGGTCTTTGGTGTCTTTCGTAAGAAGTATTTCATCAAGGTGAAAATGCTCTCTCTCTCTCTCTCTCTCTCTCTCTCTCTCTCTCTCTCTCTCTCTCTCTCTCTCTGTATTTATGCATAAGTGTTACTTACCTAACAAAGTGCCACCTTGGATGAAGAAAGTGATATTATTCTGGTTACAACCATTGATAAAATTTTGGAAAACGTACAGAGACACCAATTTTTCTTTGTCAGTCATGGCAGGCAAGAAAGCTTTAGAAATAGTGAAATTTGAAATATTGAGCAGTGCAATATAATTTTCAGAAAGAGGAAACAGACCAAATTCTCCACCAGTATTGTCTTCAAGTTTAAAGTTTCGCAATGCAGGGAATGACACCCAGAATTCTTTATATGATCCTCTGTTGCTTCTTTCGCTTGATTTCCAAAAGCTACCAATTTCTAACATGTCATACCACTCGGTGTAATATAGGCATAACAATGTCAAAGATAAAATATTCACCGTAATGAAAACAGTAGATTTTCGGGTAAGGTTCAGGCTTTGCAGCATCGCGAGGTTACACATTCCCTGTAAAAAGTTTACAATTTCAAATGCATTAAGGTATCTGACATATATGCAGCATATTTAATCTATATCGTTAAATTAACAAGGTAACTTATACGGTTCACCTAAATTCTACTTTCATGAAATAAAATAACATACATCAGTCCAACTCATTAAGGTACGAAATAATCTAACCGAGAGTCCACAACATTTCAGACTGAAATGTTTAAGAACTTGCAAACAACTAAAATAAGTCTACAGATAAACAGCACAAACAAATGTCAGAATCTAACATTATACAGTACCCAATCATTAGATAACCTTAGAAACATAATCAACTATGGTATAAACTTAACAAATGTGAAAGTATGGGAGTAAAGACAAAATAGTAAAATACCAAAATTTGGAAAGAGAATTTACAAACATGTAGAGAATAATAGACACTCCGGGTCCTTTCATGAAGAAAAGTTAGTCATAGATGAAGTCTGGGATCGACTTTCGAAAGGAACTATTACAGAAAACTACATTGCTAGGAAGTACAACGATACTAAAGTAAGTGCTGAATAATTGAGCTGAGGAAAGATCCTGAAGCCTTTGTTTCTGAAATGCATGCAAAAGGGAGAGTGGACGTCGACTTTATGAAAGTAGTTGGGATATAGAGAGTAGCTTGAAAAGTAATCATGGATTAGAGGCTAAAGATAAGATTGTGTTTTAGTGAAGAAAAAAGTCTAGCTGAATTGAAGTTTCTGGGTGCTGGTATATTGTGCATAGTGGATCAGAATTATTCATATACTTTTGTTTCTGCTACTTTGCCAGTAAGCTACATACAATTCTTACAATACACTCGTCTGTTTTAGTGTCTCTTCTAAACTAGTTCACCTATTAACATCTTTAGCCTTCTCTGCATAATTGTCATTTATTCTTTGTTTTGTTTAGCATTAAACAGAAAGACGTTTGAAGGGTTTTTATAGATTTAATCGACAGCTTGATGGCGTAGTTTGTGATACATGGTTCATGAGTAACTGTTGACCACTGCTCCATTATTATAAGAAATTCACCTGGAAGTAAATACCTGGATTGTGTTTCTTGAAACCTAGCGCTCGAACAAGGATCGGGCATACTACCAAGAGTATGTGTCACCTAATAAGACAGTTTCTTGATGCGTGTCCACTGGTCGGGCTTTTGCCTGATTTCAAACATTCATCCCAGAGTTATCCGACATATGAATGTCCATACATCTCATCTTTTAACCGTGCCCCTGCACACATTTACACGATTTGGATCATGCCCAGCATTTTGAGAAAACTGAAAAGACAGCAATCCGAAAGTGGACTGTTTCTGTTTTGGGGTGGCATACTTGATTTGTCAATTTAAACTGCTTGCCTGGCTCTTGGAACTCTTTAGCGGCCTCCACTCTAACGCAAGTTTTTGAAGTATGTTTGCAGTCTGAGGGTAACCTATATGTTGCTCCTTTCCAACTACCAGTCTCGGATGACCTACAGAATGTTCATAGGTGTTGCTACTTCCACTCAAACTAAACCCTAGAAATTATTTTTTAACGTGAGTAAAGCTTATTTGCATATAACACACAAATATTACAATCTTTGTACAAACATTTATAATAAGGCCAGAGAAAATCATACTTTTATGCTCTATATTCGCCATAACTTTCTTAGAAATTTTTACTTGTCAACTGATGTTAAACGAGATTTAAAGAAAATGTTGGACGAGGATATATATTCTGCTTATTCAAATATGTCGATGAAGAAAGAGAAAATGGCTTACCTTGAATTCAGTTATGTCAACATTAAATCCAAAATAAATTAGAAAAACTCTTTTTTCTATCAGCGGTGTTTCTTAATACGTTGTTCCATGGACGCACTTTTGCAGCAGATTTATCTAATACGAGAGATTAGAATGTGATTTATATATTTAATTTGGTATCCGCAACATTGTAACAACTTTTGATGTATTCAATCTTTTTACCTAATTGTGGGCTTTATGTTATATATATATATATATATATATATATATATATATATATATATATATATATATATATATATATATATATATATATATATAGGGAAGGAGAGAGAGAGAGAGAGATTTTACATATCTATATACGCACATATATATACATACACACACATACATACACATGCAAACCCACATTATGTGTGTGTGTGTGTGTGTGTGTGTAAAATTAAATTATTACAATATTTATATAAGCATGGAATTTAAATGTTGCATGCTTACTCAACTGTAAAAAATAATAGCTGTTTATTCAGTATAATAGCCATTTGTAAGTAAATTCTGGAATAGGCCTGACCTAGCAGTTTAACTATGGTGATGATTTCAAAATTCCACTAAAAACATTTCGCCAGCTTCCCAGCTCTAATTTATTTTCTGAAGTTTAACAATTCTTACCATCTTATTGTATTTTATCTTGTAGGAACACAGAACCTTTATCATGAAGGGAATGTAGTACCCACAACTCTTTCTTGGGCTTCGAGACTAGCGGGAAGGAGAGAGGAACGTATACTTAAACCAGAGACGTGGCCCGGCCCAAATGCTTGCAAGGTATTCACTCCGATATTCTTCGATTCGGAAAGATGTAAGGCAAATTTGACTTTCGTGAGATTTGAACTCAGGGTACCAAGAATTGGAACTGATGACATTGGCTTTGTGGCCAACCCCTAACTACTTTGCCAGTTCGAGATAATCAAAGATGGGCAGTGGTGTAAAGTATTAATGTAATTTGTATTAATTAAGTTACAGAATAATTTTCATCAATACATCACATTTTTTTTACGAATAACAAATTGAACCTGTTGATCCATATTTGAACATTAATAAGAAGGAATCTCCACCTTATACGCTACTCCTTAGAGAGGATAGTGAAGCTTTCTGGCGCAGGGGTAGAGGCGCTGGTACATTTATACCAGTCTAAAGCATTTGATAGTGTCAACAATCGGTACTTGGCAGCGGTCATCGAGAAGGCTGGCCTGGACCCGACCTTCCGCGGTTGGATTGCTGCTTTGTACAGCGACATCCAGTCTATCGTCAAAGTGAATGGTTTCCTTTCGAAGCCATTCAAGATCGAGTGCTCAGTGCGTCAGGGGTGTCCTCTGTCTCCGCTTTTGTATGTGTTGGCTGTTGAGCTATTACTGCGGAAGTTGGAGGCACTAGGGGGCGCATCGAATGATCTATGGTATGGAAGAGGAGCCACGGCGTATGCCGATGACATCTCCATCATCGTTGCGAACGATGGCCAACTTCCAGTCATGGAAGAGGCTATCAAAAGTTACGAGGCGATGGCAGGAACAAAGGTTAACAAGGACAAGTCGGTCGGTTTGCAACTCGGCACCTGGAGGGGCAAGCCGATGGCATCCAGTAACGTCGTGGGTGTTGGACGGAAGGTCCTGTTAAGCTGCTTGGTGTCTGGTTTGGCCGAGACCTCCAGATAGAGAAAAATTGGAGTGAGGTAACCAGTAAGGTGACTGCTCTAACCCAGACCTGGTCTGGGCGGGCGTTATCCTTGCTAGGATAGACGGAGGTGGTGCAGATGTTTATAACAGCAGTTATCACCTACCGTCTGACCGTGGTGCTTTGCTCCGATTTGTGACTGAACAAGTTGGAGAGAATCCTTTTCCGCTTTTTGTGGAAGGGAGGAAAGCCGCTTGTGAAGCGCTCTGTCTGCTGCCAGAAACCGCTAAAGGGTG
This sequence comes from Octopus bimaculoides, assembly GCF_046866305.1. Classification (NCBI taxonomy): domain Eukaryota; kingdom Metazoa; phylum Mollusca; class Cephalopoda; order Octopoda; family Octopodidae; genus Octopus; species Octopus bimaculoides. The sequence goes on along the minus strand of NC_142936.1, from coordinate 23,010,478 downwards.
GGCTAGGGATGCCTTGGCTGAGGATGCGAAAACTCGCGTTAAGGTTGAAGCACCTCTGGTTTTACCTGGATGGAGAGCAGGTGTGGTCTCTGCACGTCTGGTTCTACCTTCCACGGTTAACGTCCTTAACGGAAATTGGTACATGGATCAAGCAGAGACCTAGGCTGGGGGACTGGCAATTGGAGTGTCGCCAGGCGCTTCAGCTACTCTCTCGGGTGGGTAATGCCGGCAACAGGAGTTCCACCGCGGAATTCTATAGCGGTTAGTGGGATCTATGTCGGAAGACGCCTTGGGGGAGACCCTATGCTATGATGAAAATCAGTTGATCAAACTGTTCAGAAGAACGTTCGGATATCTGGATAATTACCAGAAATCCTTGGCTTGGCAGTGCTTCCGTGTGGCGCTACCGGTTCGAGATAAGCTGTCGAGGCACGGTAGTGCCGTCTCACCGACATGCCTGAGATGCGGGTAGGACAGGGAAACCGTCTTGCACGCATTCGTGGAGTGTCCGGAGTTATCGGGACAGATAGCTTTTGTCAAACTATTGTCAGTAATAAGAAGAGTACAGCTATCACCGGAGTCCATCATCGAGATTGTACCGCCTCCTTCCCTTGACAGGGAAAGGAGGGCTTGTTTCTTCTGCGTAGTAGCCATACTGAAAGAAACAATATGGAAGACGCGTGTAAGAGGAAGAGTGAGAGGTACCTTTGTCTCCGGCCAGGGGCTGGTAAAACTTTTTAGTTACCACCTCGTAAGTAAGGTCAGACTGGAGAAATGGTGCCTGTCGCTGAGTACATTCGTGAAAAGATGGAAGACTGTGGCAAGCAAGTTGAGAGTGATCGGCACCAGGTAAGTGGGATCAGTGGTAACAAGTGAAGGTTCTACCCAGATGGCTGGATGCCTATCTTTTTGTCGTGAATTATTGCATATTGCAATAATAATTATATTCTATTATATTTTTAATTGCCTTATAATTATGTCATTTTCTCCTATCATCATTCATTCGGACATTAACTTTTAATTAAAGCAGTTTCTTCACCTTTTGTGTTTTATCTGTCCTTGTTCGTCTCATCTTTGTACGGCCTGTGTGGCAAATTTAATGAAATAAAGAAGCTTCCTTCCCAACTACATGGTCTCAGGTTAGTTCCACTGCATGGCACCTTGAGCAAGTGTTTTCTACTACAGTGAGTGGATTTGGTAGACGGAAATTGAAAGAAGCCCGTTATATATATTAGGTTGGTGCATAATTATTGCGGCTTTTTTTTCAATAAATTTTATTCAACAAAAACAATAACATTTAAAAAAAAACATCTTTAAATGATTATTCTGGAGCATATTCACCATCTACTTCAATTTCTGTTTGGTGTTTTGTTAAAAATTCTTGTTGAATAAAATTTATTGAAAAAAAAGCCGCAATAACTATGTACCAATCTAATATATATATTGCATGTGCGTGTGTTTTTGTATTTGTTTGTACTTCACCACTGATTAACAACCAGTGTTGGTGTGTTTTCAATCCCGTAACGTAGCGGTTCGTCAAAAGTGACCGATAGAATAAGTACCAGACTTAAAAAGAAAATAAGTACTTGGATGAATTAGTTCGGCTAAAATTCCTCAAGGCGACGCTTCAGCATGGTCGCAGTCTAATGACTGAGACAAATAAGGGAATAAAGGAATAATATACTGAGTGTTGCAAAAACTTTCTTAGATTCACCGTTATTCACAATCACTTGAGCAACAAATGCTCAGTGTTCAATCGTTCCTCCAAACCATGATGTAAACAGAGAAAAAAACAAAACAAAACATTCGCTACGAGGGGGTGCTGGAATGTTCCTGACTTTTATGGTATCGCTAAAGGCCTGGTTGTAGGCCCAACCTTCCCAGTTCTTTTTCAGGACTTAGAAAAACTGAAGGATCGCTGCAATAAGTGTGTGAACCTCAGAGGGGAATCTGCTAAATAAAATCAGTAACTGATCCACCTGTATTGTCTTTTATCCAAAGCCAGGGCACCCCTCGTACATGGAATCAACATTACTATCTGCCTAACTTCACTAGCACCACACCAATAGCCATGTGAAACACGAGAGATTTTTTCCGTCAGACTCTGTGCAATAAGAAATGTTGTACTCTAACGTTGAAAATATGATTGTAATAATTTAAACTTTTTATTTGTATTACAATTTTGTTTAATGGCATACAATTAGAGTGGAAACTACACGCTAAAATATTTCTTACTTGTTTAAAAATCCTGATTTCGTTTATTGCAAATGACTAGCATTATCGTGTCTGTAATATATTTATTTCTTTATTGCCCACAGGTCTAAACATAGGGGGGACAAACAAGGACAGACAAAGGGATTAAGTCGATTACATCGACCCAAATGCGTAACTGGTACCATTTCATTGACCCCAAAAACATGTAAAGCAAAGTCGACCTCGGCGGAATTTGAGCTCAGAACGTAACGGCAGCCGAAATACCGCTTAGCATTTCGCCCGGCGTGCTAACGATTCTGCCAGCTCGCCGCCCTGTGTCAGTAATATATTACTGGTAGTAAACGGATAGTTTACTTTTGATGCTATGGGGAGCGTCAGAACATATGGAATACATAGAATAATTATAATTTAACTTTTATATACTTGTATGAAATGAATGACAATTTTCAAAAGAAAAATAGTTATTACTTTGAAATAAAATTGAATAAAACAAATTTCTCATTTCTATAACTCCTTCCATAACGACATCCTGTCAATTAACCCCTCTCCTCCTCATCTGTCTCTTTCCCTCTCACTGTGTATGTACGTGTTGCCTGCTACCTAGCTTAGTATGTATACTCATCCTCCACCTCCACCTTCTGTATTGATTCTCTTAGCATCTCTCTTACTCTCTCTCTCATCTTTCCACACGATATAAAACATGACTGGGGAGTTCAACCAAGCAAGCAACTAACCAACATTTAGATCGACTATTGTTATATAGAGGAAAAAATGAGTTCAACCAAACATATGAAGAAAATAACAATTAAGCACAATTATTGTGCTTAAAATATGAATATAAATAACGCGTGACAAAAATGAATAAAGTCTGTGTTTTTACAGTTGTCGTTCAATTTAATTTTAATTCGTATAATTAACGTTTATTTGGCCTTGGAGGTATTCTGGGTGACCGTATACAATACAAAACTGTAGTAATAAAGCATGGGCAGAATAACTGAATTGCATTTGAGAGCTTGCAAGCGTTTCATTTGAATTGTATCGAATTAACTTTTAACACCCAATCGTTTGTAAAAGTTGAAAGTAGTTTAGTACAATGGCACTAAAGCATTTAGTGCAAAGCCTCTGAAAATGCCGAGCCCGAAGCATATGTTTCCCTTGTTATAATCATACTGGTCATATTGCTGTATAGCCTATTTCTATAAATAATTAACTCTTTTGCTACAATATTCCAATAAATGAATTGAACTACACTGCCTTCGTTTCAATTAATTTTGAAAATCTTAAGGAATTGCAATTTTTAATTTGTAAAATTTACAAAGTAATTTTACAAATTACTTTGTTATATTTAGAGTGGTATTTGGCGCATAAAATAGCATGAAATGTTGATGGAAAGTTTTTAGATCACTTGAACTCATTTGTTACTATATTTCTGTTTAAATACACTGCTTTTATTTCAATTAATTTTGAAAATAATGGTGGCTTTAGTGAAATAAATTTGTCAATATTAAGCTAATGTTTAGAACATAAATGAATATGAATTTTTGACGGAAGGTTTTTATGCAGATCACTACAAAGCCTGAAATTTGTCATATAGAACCAGGAATGACCTCAAGCGGTTGGTGTCAAGAGGAAAGCAAATTTGTTGTTAGGTATCCAGGTTAGCATTTTGTGAAATATGCCTATATGTTGTAAGTGAATCTAAATATATACCTCAATGTAATATACAGGTTATTTACTAAATTGGTTACGACAGTTCATACCTTGATATGTGTTGTAGAATTGATCGTACCGCAGTGAGCGATGGTACGTCAATATACACTGGAACAGCAGTCAATGCTATTAGACCTGTTCTTTCCCCATTGACATGGTCCCTCGATGATACCTCAGTATATAGTGCAATCCCAGTTAAACTAATTGTTATATAACGTAGTTTATGTGATGAAATTTAATTTAGATTACAAAATAATTAATAAGTTGGAAATATAATTAATGAATGATTTAAATTTGAAATAATTCTTTTAATGAACGGTGGATCACGACGCAAAAGTAAATAAGGCGTGTAGATATTAGGTTAAATAACTCCTTTATGCTGAAAATGTCGAAAACTGCCCGTTGGACTCGAACCCATATTACCTGTAAAAGTAACTGGTGTTTTACTAATGAACCAAAGTAATTCTTCCAGCTTGCACATTTTAGAAACTTTATTTTTATCAACGAGAATAGTGTTGTTGACGTCAATGGAATTAATAAACATTGAGAAAACGTAAAACAATTCTTGTTTGTCATTGTAACATATTGAATGGGTTATATTAGTGCTGAGTAGATTTATTACGAAGATCATATTTTATTTAAGACATGTTAATTCATTTGAAATTGGAAGTGAAAATTTGTTAACCTCTTGTCAAATAATAAACAGTGTAATAATCCCATATGATTTTTCATTTCTGAAGTGTTGGCAATTGTTAGTCATCGACTAAGGCTACGTTTGTATATGGTTATATCAATATATATCAATATATAGATCATGATCCAAGTATATCTGTTACCTTAATCTACGGCTTTTTAGTTGAGATAATACGTTAAATTCCACTCGTTTGCTCGATTTCTGTTGGTCCGTTACACAAATGCGGTGAGATTAGTGGCTACGTTGCAGCATATCAGGAGGTCAGAGTACCTGATTCCACGCAAAAAATTCGAGTTTTTTTTTTTCTTAGGGAAAACCATACGGGTGAAAGAATCTAATAATACCTCTTGAGGTTGGTTTGATCAACTAAAACTCTTCAAGGTATCACGCCAGTGTGACAACAGTCAAGTGCTGAAACAAGTAAAAGCTAAAAGATATATATTGATATAACCATATACACTTGGCGCCGAAATGAATTTCATCTTTGTGTGGGGAGAAAGAGCGAGTGAAGTTTAGGTAAACTTCGTCACCCACTGACTCACTCTCTCTTTCTCTCTTTAACTCTTCCTCTCTCTCACTCTCTCTCTCAATGATTCCGGGATATGGGGGGTCCGGTTTCCCACCCCCTTTTTTTTACCGAACAAAAATAAAGGGTACTTGATTCCACGTAAAAAATCTGAGTCTTTTTTTTTTCTTAGTGAAGATCGTGCGAGTGAAAGAATCAAATAATACCCCTCCCCAGTATTAAGCCCAGTATTTATTCTATCAGTCTTATGCCGAACCGCTAAGTTACGGGGACGCAAACACACTACTACCGGTTGTTAAGCGGTGATGGAGGACAAACACACACGAGCACGTGCACACACACACACACACACACACACACACACACACACACATATATAAATGAGTAGCAATAAATACTCGTAAAGATGTTATTATTATTATCATTATTATTATTATCGGGGCAAATCTAAAAAATTGATAATAACAATAACATTAGTGACCGCAAGCGATATTAGCATTAAACAGCTACAAAATACACTCTTAATTATATTAGAGGGTACTCGAAGTACTAGCTTAACAGAGAGTGCAAGTAAAAAGCCCCAACGTAGCCACTAATCTCACCGCATTTGTGTAACGGACCAACAGAAATCGAGCAAACGAGTGGAATTTAACGTATTATCTCAACTAAAAAGCCGTAGATTAAGGTAACAGATATACTTGGATCATGATCTCGAATGCTGGCTAGTGCCTCAATTCTCCTCACTAGGTCTTGCTGTTGGCACTCCGTCGCTAACGACGTCGAGGGTTCCAGTTGATCCGATCAACGGAACAGCCTGCTCGTGAAATTAACGTGCAAGTGGCTGAGCACTCCACAGACACGTGTACCCTTAACATAGTTCTCGGGGATATTCAGCGTGACACAGAGTGACAAGGCTGGCCCTTTTGAAATACAGGTACAACAGAAACAGGAAGAAAGAGTGAGAGAAAGTTGTGGTTAAAGAGTACAGCAGGGTTCGCCACCATCCCCTGCCGGAGCCTCGTGGAGCTTTAGGTGTTTTCGCTCAATAAACACTCACAACGCCCGGTCTGGGAATCGAAACCGCGATCCTATGACCGCGAGTCCGCTGCCGTAACCACTGGGCCATTGCGCTTCCACAAGTCTTGCTGTGCCTTAAATGAAACATCCATCTTGCCTCGTTCTCCCGTACCATTTTAGGTACAGCAAGACCTGATGAGGAGAATTGAAGCTCTAGCCAGAATTTGAAATCCTGATCCACGTATATCTATTAACTTATTCTACGTTTTTTTTTTTTTTTTAGCTGAGATAACGATAAATTCCACTCGTTTGCCGACTTCTGATGGTCCGTTACACATTTTCAGTAAGATTAGTGCTTAAATAGGTTGTTCTTACTTCCACTCTCTAGCAAGCTGGTGCTTCGTGTATCCTCTAATATAATTACGAGTTTGTTACATAGCTGTTTAATGCTAATATCGCTTGCGGCCTCTAATGTTATTGTTATTATCAATTATTTAGATTTGCCCCTGATAATAATAATAATAATAATAATAATAATAATGGAATAGCAACAGAAAAAAGATGGTATAAATGGAATAGCAACAGAAAAAAGATGGTATAAATGGAATAGCAACAGAAAAAAGATGGTATAAACACACGCCAGAAAAGGTCACAGAAAACGAGAAAGCAACCATACTCTGGGATATGCCAATACACACAGATAGAGAAATTAAGGCAAATAGACCAGATATAGTTGTCAAAGATCATGAAGGAAAAAAATGCCTTCTAATTGATGTTTCAATACCAGCAGATGACAACGTTTCTCTAAAAGAAATGGAAAAACTTTCAAAATACAAAGACCTGGAAATAGAGATAACTCGAATGTGGAATCTAAAAACAGAAACAATTCCTATCATACATACAGAAAATTGCACTACTGGGTACTGCACACATTCTACGCAAAACACTTTCAATACAGTAAACATAAGAGCACCACAGCAAACCACAGCACATACCCAAGGCGCACAGAGCTGCGCTCGGTAGTGAAGTGAAAGTACGTTATAAAAATAAAACTACTGAATAATAATAATAATAATAATAAGGTGACTCACTTTCACCATTAATTTTCTGCATAGCACTAATACCACTCTCAAGTGAACTGAGTAGAACAGGGTATGGCTACAAAATTAACAACAGAAAAATAAGCCATCTATTTTATATCGATGATTTAAAGCTATATGACAAAGATGATGAAGAGCTTCAGGGACTATTACATACTGTGAAAGGATTCAGTGATGATATCGGGATGGAGTTTGGCCTTGAAAAATGTGCCAAAGCCACTTTTAAGAAAGGGAAACTGGTAAAGTCAAGTTCAATAGAATTAGATGTCGAAACAGTAATAAAGGAACTTGAGCATGAACGAACATATAAATACCTAGGAATAAATGAAGGCTCTGGTATCCAGCATGCAAGCATAAAAGAGAAGGTTAGGAAGGAATATTATAGAAGAGTTCGAGCAGTTCTGAAGTCTGAGCTAAATGCATATAATAAGGTGTTAGCCATAAATTCCTTAGCAGTCCCAGTTGTTCTTTATAGCTTCAATGTGCTCAACTGGAATACCAGTGAAATAATCAAAATTGATAGAAAAATCCGCAAGCTACTGACTTGTAATAAAATGCACCATCCAAAGGCAGACGTGGATCGTCTTTACCTTCCCAGAGCTCAGGGAGGTCGAGGCTTGATCCAGCTTGAACTTACGTACAAAAGCACCACAATCGGACTGGCTAAATGCCTTTAAACAACCAACGATTGGATGCTAAAACTTGTTGAAAAACATGAAAGACTGAAAAAACTTCACTCTATTCTGAAAGAGAGCAAAAATTCGTTACTGATCTCTTTGATATCCACCAGCTTGATCAGGTTGAAGGAAATGCGCCAACTGCTGCTGCAAAGAAAATAAAATTAATTGTAAAGACAAAAGCACTTGAAATATTAGCTAGCAGATGGGAACAGAAACCTCTGCATGGCAAGTATGTGTCCCGTAGCAAACAAGCTGATGTCGACCAGAAACACACGCATCAATGGTTACGAAGCTCAGGGCTAAAAGCAGAGAGTGAAGGTTTCATATTGGCTGCTCAAGGCCAAAGCTTATTAACCCGGAACTACCAAGCCAATGTGATAAAAAATGGAGCTGACCCAAAATGCCGATTCTGTAACGATGCGATTGAAACTATAGACCACCTAATCTCAGGGTGTAGAGTCTTAGCACCTGTAGAATATAAAGCAAGACATGACAGAGTTGGCCAGTATTTACACTGGACAATATGTCGGCATTATAAAATCAAAACCGCTGACAAATGGTATAAACACCATCCTGAAGCTGTGACTGAGGGAGAAAATGTATCGATTCTCTGAGACTTCCCCGTACATACCGGCAAGGCTATAAAAGCTAATAAACCGGATATTATTATAAAAGATCAGACAAAGAAGATGTGTTTATTAACTGACATGAGTATTCCATGCGATCATAATATAGCGGTGAAAGACTTTGACAAGATCAGTAAATATAAAGACTTGCTAATAGAAATTGAAAAAATGTGGCACCTCAAGGCGACTACCGTACCAGTGATTGTAGGATCTCTAGGAATGATAAAAAAAGGTACTGAAACCTATTTGAAAATGATACCAGGCTTACCATCCTTACAGGAAGTGCAAAAAATCGTGCTAACTGGAACGACTCGTGTACTGAGAAGAGCATTATCGCTGTGAAAACAACATCCATACATGAAGTTTTTTTATTTATTAATTTTTTTTAATACATATTTTACCTGTGAATTTGCGTGTGTAAACTGGGAATGCATACAATGGATTTCTCTGCCCTAGGTGTACGGAAAACACTCAGCGAGAAATGGAAGAAAATTTGAAGAAAGAAGAAAAAAAAAACAGCATAATAATAATAATAATAATAACATCGAAAAATACCTTAGGAATGAGAACCCAGGTTCGAAATTTCGCCAAGACACCTGATGAAGGCTGGAGGGTATATCAGCCGAAACGCTGTGTTAACAACAAACAAGATGAGGACAAATATCCGTCAATCGTAAATAATGTAAATAATGTACATAGTTCCTCATCTCTTAAATATAGAACTAAATTGTGATATAATTGGAATCTACAACATCTGAAAGATATTTGTAGGAAATTTCATTCAGAAATATCCATTTTTCTGAAAGTTATAAAGAAACTAAGTCTGTATTAGTGGGTGGAGGGGAGGCACATTTTTTGTTAGGCATGTCTCTTTTCCTTTCCTTCTCTTTCTCTTCTGCCGCCTTTTGCCTCTTCCTTCGTTTCTTGCGACTGTCCAGTGTTTATGTATTTTTATAACCAGTCTTGTAAAAGCCTAATTCTAAAATCTAAATGTACGAAAATGCTAAAACTGCTTGTGAGACACGTTTTACGACAGCAGGTAGAAAGGTGGGTACTGAAATACATTGTGAATATATAAATAGCGATATGCCAGATGTGGCTTTTCCGATGACAGCAAAGACAAGTTATTGAGGTGATTTATCAAAAAAGTATTTATATGTGTATGCTTGTGTGTGCGCGCGCACGCGTGTATATACATACATACATACATACATACATATATATATGAAATTAATATAGACAACTGTGTGCAATGTGTTACCAAAAAGGAAAACTATACTTTGTCACTAAATGTGACTAGGGTGCTACAACACCTACATTGCTAGAAATAAGAGCTGAGAAGCTCCAATGCTGTAGTTAAAGCACATAATTATTGTATACATATGTTCTGACATCGACTGTAATCACCCTAAAACACCCTAAAATTCCCTCTACTGATCGGTCAGTTTCGGCTAATTCCGTAGCCTCATCAGTAGGGACCGCTGATTCGACTGATTTTAGACTTAATTCTCTGTCATTACATATGTATTCACCATCAAAATCTATGGATGTTTTAGCGAATCGCTAATGTGCATACAAAAAATTAATATAGACAGCTGTGTGCAATGTGGAAAACTATAACCGTCACTAAATACAATCATGCAACTTTAGCTCTTACCCTAGTCATATTTGGTGACAATATATATATATATATATATATATATATATATATATATATATATATATATATATATATATATATATATGCGTGTGTGTATTCCAAAAATTTCAATAGAAACACAACAAACGAAGAATTCACTCATAGGACGTTGCAATGACATGCATAAGAATAATGACATGAATAAGAAAGTTTTTTGTGAATTTCTTCAGCTGGACCGCAGTGAAATGACTGAAACAAGTACAAAAAGAATAAAATGGATAATACATAAAAAAAACATAAAAAATAATTAATATAAAATGGTAGACGACGAGAAATTAATATTGGTTTCAAATTTTAGCACAAGGCTAACAGTTTTTGGGGAGCGGCTAAGTCAGTTAGATCGACCCCAGTGTTCAGCTGATACTTATTTTATCGACCACGAAAGGAAGAAAGGCAAAGTCAACCCCATCGACACTTGAAGGCAGAATGTAAAGACGGACGAAATGCTGCTAAGCATTTTCCCCGGCATGCTAACAATTTTGCCTGTTCGCCGCTTTACGAGAAATTAATATTATCTGATTTTCTGGTTGCATTATATTTTGAACTCGACTTTCTAACATTAGAAAAATGGAATTATAAAGTTGATTTCTTATATTTGACTCAAAATCGACCCAAAATCGGACGTATGTACTCGATGTTCAACTTAGGTCCTAAAGGATCACCACTAAGTGATTTAAAGTACTTTGTCAGGCGTTTCACTGCTTCTGCTATTTACCGAAACAGTGATGTTACTGTTTTATTGAGACATGAACCCAGCAATTTTGAAGTCAGGGTACAGTCAATACTTTCGACTCCAGTACTTAACTTTATTGGCCCTGAAAGGATAAGTTGTTCTTGATGGGATTTGAGCTCAGAATGTAAAGAGCGGGAAGAAATAATGCTATGCAATTTTTTCCAAATGTGCTCTAAAGGTTTTACCAGTAAGTCGTTTTAACAAAGTGATAATACTTTCAAAGTTTGACGCATAGGGTCAACTGCTTGGTCCGTATTTCGGAGGGAGTGAAAGACTAAGTTGACTACAGGGAAATTTGAAATTACAACGCGAAGAGAAATGTCACTAAGCATTTCATCTGACGTTTTAACAGTTCTGTGAGCTCGCGATCTTTACCGACATAGTGATAATATTTTCCAACAAGTAAATACATAACATAAAAGTCATACACTTTGTGAGAGGTTGCACTCAATGAAATCGACCCGGTATTTGATTGGTTCGTATTTATGTTATCAACGCCGGGAGGATGAAAGGTAAATTTGACCTGGGTGGAATTTGAGAGCGTAGTAAATCTTAGCTAAATACCGCAATGCAATTTGTCCGACGTATTTTTATTTTCTTTATTGAAACTATTTGTGACGAGGATATTTTGTTTAGGATTGTAAGAATTAGAAAGTTATGATATGCAGATATTACTCATAGAGGTGCAGGTTCCATGGAAAGAAGTGGGCCTCAAGGAAAGGAGCAAACTCTCACGGAGAAGGGACAGGTAAATAAATTGCTTTTTGACAAAATTAAGATGGTTTATAACTTTTAAACTTGAACACCACGGTGAGAAAAGAAGTAATATATGAAAGAAAGGAAAATATATTTTATCTCTTCCTTAAAAATGGAGGACAAAATATGGCGCTTCTTTAGAAGCGCACCTCTCCAAAAAAATGACACTTACTTGTAAAAAAAAGTTAGAAAAATGAGAAATATATCCAAAATAAATGAAGTATGCAAAAAACTAAGAAGATTCATCTATTTTTAAATATTTTATACTAAAAATTAAACAAACGGAAAACGGACATTCGCGAATATAAACAAACATGTCGGACGATACAAGGGGAGGTCATTTACTTTTACCCGTCAGGTATTATTAATGATACGAGGGGCCAAATAGTCACTGAGTTATATGTTCTGTAATTTATTTTCTCTGTAAACTGAAAACAAAAATAAAAATAACAAAACTTGCATACGTCTTAAACATATTTACTGTATTGTTTTATAATTATTTCTGTCGTATATCACATCTTAAAATGGGCGACGGTAAAGCGAGTGCACATCACCTCACCCTAAAACTAACGTTAACCCTAACCCCAAAACTAACCCTAAAATAAACCCTAACCCTAATCCTAATCCTGAAATTAACCCTAACCCTAAAACTAACCTTAACCCTAACAATAAAACTAACCATAACCAATGTGCGCAGTAAAAAATCTGATTAAAAACAATCAAGAATTTGCAAACGATATTGTCGGGCCCCTCGTATCATTAATAATATCTGAGTGGTAATCTTCAAGTTTAGGGGGATAAAAAAAATTTAAAAAATATTCAAGGGAAATAACTGAACGACTTACCAGTATTATCCGTTTTCTTCTAGCTGTTTATAAATAAATCACACCCTAATCCTAACCCTAACCCTAACGTCAATCAAATCACGTGTGTGATTTATTTATATACAAAGATGTACGGAGAATACTGGTAAGACGTTCAGTTACTTCCCTTGAATATTTTTTTTTTATCCCCCTAAACTTGAAGATTACCAAAGTAAGTTACCCCCACCTCGTATCGTCCGACATGTTTGTTTATATTCGCGAGTGCCCGTTTTCGTTTGTTTTATTTTTTATGCCTGTGATAGAGAAATGTTACATTTGAGCGTTTGTAATAATTTCTTGATCACATGAGTTCAGTTTTACAGTTTACCACAATTTACATATGAAATAATAGCAACATACAGGAGACAATGTAGTTGATTACGCTATCAAGAATTTAATATTGTGCTTTATTGCAACAAATCTTGAGTTGCAAATTTTTAAATAAAAACATTAATAATTGCTGATAAACCATTAAAAAATATATATATTTACCTTGTTCTTTTTTCTCTTAATGGAAATAAATTCTGGTAATGAGATTTAAAGCAGAATACTTTTGTATCACAGTTTTTACTACCATTCCTTTGTTTGCAGTTATATCACACACTGGTAGAATCCAAAATAGTCGTTGAAGCTTGTAGAAAATCCAGCGCTAAGAACAAACCTGATAGAGAAGAAATACAATTCTGTAAATGGTTTAAGAAGAAAATAATTGTATTATAATTAGCTAAAATAATAGTTGCGTAACAATTATATTATTTTCTCAAGGCGGTGAGCTGGCAGAAACGTTAGCACGCCGGGCGAATTGCTTAGCGGCATTTCGTCTGTCATTACGTTTTTGAGTTCAAATTCCGCCGAGGTCGACTTTGCTTTTCATCCTTCCGGGTCGATAAATTATGTACCAGTTGCGTACCGGGGTCGATCTTATCGACTGGCCTCCTGCCCCAAAATTTCGGGCCTTGTGCTTACAGCAGAAAAGAATTATATTTTCTCTTTCATCGTTTCATTTGAAGCCAAAATACCTTGATGTATTCTAAGTAGACATCTGTCTTTTAAAAGACATGCAAAAGCGACGAAATTGTCTAAGTAGATGTAGACGTTTTTAAGGAGTGGCTACACATTTCTTGTGTTACTGAAGAAAAAAAAAAAAAAGAAAGAAACTATAATCGTAATATAAAACCAGGTGATAGTTAATAGAATCTAATCGAACGTTTCATTGTATTGTTTGTATAACAATACATTGTATTGTTTGTCAATACCTATTATTAACAAAGGAAAGAAATTCATCCAAAAGGAGACAGTAACGTACCATACATCATAAATTTATATCTTGCTCGAAGAGGAACACCTGTGCACGCGCGCATGTGTGTGTATACATACATACATGCATACACACACATAGTAAGGATTATACCCCAAGCTGTGCCTTGTGAAGTATATCTTCGTATTCCAGTAATAAAGTCTCTATGTAGATGTTTCATTTTAAATGATAAAAATCATTAATAGAAGACATATGCAAAAGCGATGGAATTATCCAAGCAGATGTTGACGTTTTTAAGGAGTGGCTACACATTTCTCGTGTTACTAAAAGAAAAAATAAAGAAACTATAATCGTTATATAAAACCAGGAGACAAATAGAATCTAATCGACTGTTTCATTGTATTGTTATACGTGGTCTGTTCAATGAGTATCCGGACTGTTGCCATAGTGACGAAATTAAAACATGCAGAGTGAAGCCGCTTGGCACAGCTTAATCTTGAACTCTTCTGTGCCTGCACACTTAGTTTTAACATCCTAGCTCACTTCCGCTGTTTACAGCAGTGCTTGGAAGGAAGGTGTATAGCGTGTGATCGTCGCATTGACCATGACATAGAAGTTGAGTAGAGGATCTGCATCAAATTTTGCCAAAAGCTTGGCGATACCTGCTTAGAGGCCTACGCAAAGTTTTCAGAAAGTTTTCATCGTTCTCGACACAATCAAGGAAATCTTGTGCAACTGATGCTCGTGTCTTTTGGTCAGCTGAAAACAGTTTTGACATGCATCTCATACCCAAATCTTCAGTGATAATGGACTGAACTGAACTGTAACTAATCTGCACATCCTCTGATAACTCGCGGTTGGTGATTCAACGATTCCTCTCACAGCTGCATGCACATCTGCAATGTATTTTTCAGTTCGGTTTCAGTTCGGTTCGGTTTCAGTTCTGATTGTGGGTCTCCCAGAACGTTCGTCAATATCTACATTTTTTCTACCATCCTAGAAACGAATGACTCACTCGTACACTTGATCAGACCACATATATAATTTTCTTTTATTGAAACTGAAGCTGGAAGTTTGTCTCGCAACTCTAATTCCACGATACTGTCATCTTTCATTTGAATATCAACCTGTATTTCTCATTCAACAAACAAGCAGTATTTTGAACGTGTGTATTTAATTTCGTTTATTGTAGCTGTATCACTTATAGATACATATATATATACTCAACAAGTTGTGTCACTAATTGAGTATATGTAGAAAACAAAACAAAACATGCGAGATTGTTTAAGATAATTAGTGACCATCTTACGTAGTTTCATTAACATAAAGTGTTTACTAGCTACATAATGCAAATTATTGGGTTGGTGCATAATTATTGCGGCTTTTTTTCAACAAATTTTATTCAACAAAAGCAATATTATGTAATAAAACATGTTTAAATGATTATTCTGGAGCATATTTACCATCTACTTCAATTATTGCTTCCCATTTGCTTGGCAGACGGTCAGACCGTCATTTAAAGATATTTTTGTTAAATATTGTTATTATTTTTCCTGAATAAAATTTGTTTAAAAAAAGCCGCAATAGTTATGCACCAACCCAATACATAATCAAGACGTGATGTCAAACAAGCTAGAAACATGTAACTTTTGTATGTAACATTACTAGATTAAAGTGATGCTGACAAAATACACCGGAGGGGAGGTGAAAATCGACTGTCTTGTTTATATGTAATTTGGATAAATAAAAGTATTTTAAAAAATTCAAAATGTACCATCTAAATTACCCGTAATTACTTATTCTTGTACGTCGGTTTACTTTCATTACAATATGACGTGACTGCTGAGGAGTTGTATACAGGGTGTTAGGACTAAATTGGACAGTTTGCATAAAAGGAAAAGAAGACACAATACCCCATCCAAAAATAAAATTATCTTAAGAAGATCAAAAAATTATTAATTTAATTACGACTGGGAGATAACAGTTTGCACTAAGTAACCGCCCTCAGCTTCCACTGCGGCCTCAAGACGGTTCCAGAACCTGGTGCGTGCTTTCCTCACTGTATCCACGGGGAGATCTTCAAACACCTCCTTGATCTTGGCCACCAGTTCGGCCTTGGTGTTGTAGATTACAATCGGGGAATTAGGAGGTCAGAAACACGGGCTGTTGTGGTCGTAAAAATTTTCTGATAAGCACTTCTGACTCTTTCTGGAGGTGTGGTAAGGTGCTGAGTCCTACTGTCATACAAATATGACCTTCTATCAGCAGTCCTCTGTAGCTAGGATTGACCACAGTCTCCAGCAGCATCACATAGCCGTCTGAATTAAGTCTAAGACCCTGTTCAAAGATGTGGGGCAGCATGACGTTACCCTCAAAGATCGCCACGGTTTGGGGGAATCTTAATTTTCCTGATACGTGGGACATTACATGGATTGTAGGTAAGCCACCTGTTGTACCGGATCTTATGCAACTTGTCCTTGCAGAAGGTCTTTTCATCTGAGAACAACAAGAACATCCCCGGATCAATAAGATTCTCAGCTTGTTCAGAAGCTTATTTCCTTCTGTCAAACGGTTCCTCTTGGCATTGGCTATCCGAATTTGTCTTTTGCGCCTCCAGTACGAGTGATAGCGAATGCCCTTATTCACGACCAGCTTCATGGGAGCGACTCCTCCAATCTCTCTCACCAAAGCCAAGATTCCCTTGCTCAGATCTTTCATCATCTTGTTCTGTAGTTGTTGGACAAATTGCAGCGTACGTACACAGTCAGAACGCCTGCTGTGCTCCGTCCTACTAGCTACAGCTTTGTAGTCTCTGTTGCAGCTGTCCATGTTACGTCTTACAACATTCACAGTGTTCTCAGAGCATTGAGCAGCGCCCTTGATGTCGGCATCTTGAAACCCAATGCGAATCACCATGATACATGCTACTCTTTTCCAGTGTACAGATAGCTCCCAGACCACCATGTCAGCTAACTTTTTCTCAACTACAACTTCAATCTTTATGATCTCCACTTAAAGTGTATCAAACAGACCAATAATAAAACGAGTTTTTATTGATCGTTTTGGTATTCTATTAAAGTTTTCACTCCTTATTCTCCCTGTCTCCGTTCGTCAAACTTTCCTTTGTACATTACTCCAAGGACTAATTTTGAGATTTAAAATTGCAAGTTCAATATTTTAAAACAACAAAAAAATTCTGTATGGCTTCCCAAATCGAAGGAAGCTATGGCTGTTGGAATAGCCGGTGTGACATTGTTCTCCCACCACTAGTTGATCTGGTCGTAAAACGAAGCACAAACAGCAGCAACAACAACAACAGCAACAGAAGCAGCAGCAGCAGCGAAGAGCAAAGTATTTAAAAATGACGCAATCACAACCTCCACCACGGTCCCCAACACCAACTCCACAAACATTTCCAACGCTACATCTCCAACACTACAAACACTTCCAACAAACATCTCCAATACTACAATCTCCACCAACATTACAAACACTTCAACAAAAGAAAATACATAGCAATAATATGAACAGCACTCCAAAAGCATCACTAACTACACGGTTACAGGCACAAAAATCAATAACTTAAAACATATTAAAAATGCACAGACATTACTTAATGAATACATCACATCCCCATATAACAACTCTATTCACATAAATATTATAAAAGCAACGCGCAAAAGCAACAAACTGAAGACAAAATATTTCAAATTAATGGGAGATTTATGTGGGACCATAAACAAAAGGCTCTAGAAAGAAAAGCTTGTGGAGACACCCACAAATAGCCAGAAGGACAGAACAACTGTCTCTCGAAAGAGTTTGGGTAAGTGGTTCTCTTCATTTTCCTCTTTGACAAACACGTTCTTGCTCAGAATAGGCAGCATAAATGCGCATGGCCTGGGGTCACCTTGGAAACAGAGCCACCTACTCAGATCACTAAGAATAGATTTAGTGACTATCAGTGAAACGACACTCTCCGACCGATGAACTTTCATGCCCATTTTCGGTGGATACGAGATTACTTCTCTCCATGTTCACCCAGAATGGTGGAGTGGAACTGCGGTGTTATTCCGGAGAAGTCTGCTCTCAAGATAAGGGCTATCTTCTTGAACCCAAAAAGTAGGTTGGGGTCCTGGATGTGAACAGTAGTGACGGAAGTGCCTTCAGTCTGGTGAATGTTTATGCTCTGACTGGAGCAGGACAACCAAATTTCTTCAGACTTCTGGAGGTTTTCTCGGAAACGTCTTGACCTTTAGTGTTAATGGGGGATTGGAACGTCGTCTTGGATGCACGTTTGGATTGTGTGGGGATAGCTGTTAGAAGGGTTGGGGATGCAAAAACCTCGCAAACCTACTCAAACGTTTTCAACTGCCTGGCAGGTACCGACTGGATTTCCCGAATGTGCTTGTGTGGACATGGACGAACAGCATCGGATCATCTTGGTCATATCCAGATAGAGTATTCTGAAGGCCGGTAAGTAAGGATAACATAATTTGTCCATCTTTTTAAATTGTTGGCTACACAGACCACAAATTTTTGATCTGCACTGTCACTTACATTTCGTAGGCAGGGACCCGGTTACTGAAAATTGAACGCGTCACTCCCGGTGTGCTAAGCTTACAGAGACTGGATTAGCAAATTAGTTAAGCGGAAGTTGACGTGGTCACTCATTAACAGCAAATGGTGGTTTACCCTTAAAAGGACAATTAGAGTAGAATCGATTAAGTTTAAATAGGCATCCGTGATAGGAAGGAATAGAATAGAGGGTAACTTAAAAACATAGAAGAGGCGCTTAGGAAAGGCAGCGCAACCGACATGCTGGCGGCGAGATTGGCTCAGGACCAACTTTCCAATGCTAAGCAGATTTAAGGCGCGTGCCCTAAGAAACAAGAGACCGAAAGCTGTTTGATGGGCGCGAGTGGCAGTGGTGCAGCGTGGAAGCAAATTCACAGTTCAGTCTTTGGTAGACCAAATTGTGCGCACCGTACTCGAGCCAGAGCCCAACCTACAAGTGGCATTTCAACAGCACGTCACCTAACTGTTTGGAACGAATGTCTATCCGGAACGCAGGATGGATTTCAGTGCCTACCTCGACGGTATGCCACGACACTCTGCAAGAAATATGAGGCGGAGCGTTGCGAAATACTGATAATGGCTGAGGAAAAACGGGATGCGATGATGGGCTGCATAGGGGTTAAATCGGGTGAATGGTTACCTATCAGAACCATTCAACATCATGCAACCTGTCTGTCAAGAGTGTCCCCTCTCGCATCTTCTGTATGTGTTGCCTCTAGAGCCACAACTGCGGAAATTGGAGGCATTGAGATGCATCTTTCGCGAACATGGACATGGGAGAATCGTGTCGGCATATGCAGGTGGCATCACCATCATAGTGTCAAACATAAAGCACATAAACCTGGTCGGCTATGCTTTAAAAAGATACGATACGGTGACAGGAGCAAAAATTAAACAAGAAAAGTAAGTAGGCTTCTAGATCGGCACCTGGGGCAGATCCATCCCGTCCAATAATGTCGTGGGAGGCTAGACGGAGGAACCAGTTAAATTGCCCGGATTCAGATTTTATCCGGATCTCCAGGTGGAGAAGAAGACGAGTAGGGTAGCCAATTTCACCCAGAATTGGGTCGATAGAAAGTTATCCCTGAAGGTCGGAAGGAATAGTAGAGGTCACGAGTGCTTATATCGCCTCCGGTATGTATTACCACCTGACCGTTGTGCCTTGACGCCTGACCAAACCAGCGCATACACTTTCACCTTTTGTGGAAGGGACGCATTCCATTTGTCAGGCGCCCTATTTGTTGTCAACACCCGCTGAATAGAGAGCTGGATATACCGTAGCCGCTGATGCGCCGACACGCTCTCAGGGTACGGCATCTCCAATGCTTCTCCGAAGGTGAACAGGTGTGGTTGCCGTTTGTCAGACATGATTTTCCACAGGTTGTCTCTTTGTCTGAACTGCAGTCCTGGATCAAGTGTAGAGCTAGGCAGGGTGTGTGGCGCCTTAAATATCGTCAAGCGCTCACAGTCTTCTGTCAGTCGAGCAATGCAGTCGGTGGGAGTTCCACTCTGGCGCTCTATAGAAGGTTAGTGGCGGGCAAGTGCGACTACGTTCTCGAGGAAAATCAATCGGCTGGTCAGTTCCGGAGGACTTTTGAGCCGGACGTATGGATAATTTCCAGAATCCTAGGTCTAGCAGCGCCACCGGGGTGGTATTCCCGTTTCGATATAAACTCTACGGGCATCAAAGTGCCGTCAGCCGGCCTGCATGTTTCTTTGCCTGGTGGCCTTAGGGAAAGAAGTTGTGTGGTGGACCATATTGAAAGGGCTGAAGACAGACACTTTCCACTTTGGCCAAGCTCTCATCAACTTTTCCAAGCTTTCCAACTTGAAAAAAGAAAGTGAGAGTAGAGAGTGAAGTACTCCTGCCCAATAATTTTGTTAAACGGTGGATGTATGTAGGCAAGAATGGTCCGAGTGAACGGGCCTACTTTAAGCATGCGCCTATAGACGATAAAAAGAGGGTACTTGCCCTAGTGGTTAGAGCCTCTCTAGTTCTGTGGGGTTTCCGTGAGCAGCACTCAGAAGTCTCCTTCTTTTGGGGAATTATCCATTATTAAAATTTATTTTATCGTTTTCACTGTTTACACTCCTCAGTTTATGTAACCTCACACTGCATTGTCTTGTACCGTGCTCGCTGTGTCATTTGTGAACCCTTAGATGTCAATAAAGAAAATATGATTATTATAATTATTATAAGCAAACTTAAAGTATTTCTTACTCTTAATTGCTAGTTTCAATAATTCATTGTTGAAATTACTATTTTTATTCTTAAAACATTACTTCAAAGTTTTAATGGTAGCTTTATACTCATTGAATCTCTGGTATATTTAAGCCTAATGAAGACCTTGAAGAACTAATTTACGAACGAGAAAATATTTTTAAACACAGTTAATTCGTCATCTTAGACCAAACCGGCAAATTTAACATCCACGCTTACAAGTTGCTTGCTTATTTTTCGTACGCTCATTAAGTTAATTATCATTACCGATAAGTTAATGTATTCGCCACTATTATTAACAATTTTAACTTTACACTCTAGTCGTTTTTCTTTCTGATAAACCATCTCTGATCTAGTAATAATGTCTGACTCATGTCTCGTACATCTTACTCTAAAATTTAACACACAACTTTTCTTTTCTCTTTCTTTTTTGTCGTCGAACCTTTTATTTATATACAAATATTCTTTTCCTTTTTCCTTAGAAAAATTATTTCACCAAATCAAAAACTTCAAGCACAGATCTACCATCTCTCTCATTACCTGTGTCTTGGTAACGCATTTTAATTCGCCATTTCTATCTATCTTATAGCATAACTCGAGCATGTTACCATATGGGACATGTATTTCCAGTCGTTTTCAGGTAGAGGTCAACCTTCATTGAGTAGACCTATGAATAAAAGTATTCCTACCATGACCATCTCCTCTGCTTAGAGTGGTGTAGGACTACGTTATATAATGTGTTTTACCCTTTTATAATATGGTGTCTTATGATTTGAAAGAGCCTTAGTTGTGAGTTCAAATATGTTGAACGACCTCAAAGGAACTCGCTCTTTGGCTTGTGTTTCCCAATTTGTCTTATCCTGTACTATTAAATTTAATGATTCTTGATTATGATAATAATCATTCGTAATTCATATTTGCCTGAGCATTGTTATTAGAATTTGGTTATCCAGTGTCAAGTAATATTAGAGATCAAATGAATATGATAACGATAACACACCCACTCACTCTCAACACACGCCGGCAGATTCAAACGTGAATATTTGATTATCATTGTTTTTTGTCATCTATACTGGCAACTGATTATTATTTTTCTTCTTGTTAGTACCCCTGTGTGGTTGGTATCCTCCTAAAATTATACATTATACCCTAGCGTTTTCGAACAAGAAAAAGGAAGGGAAATCTACATTCAGACCTAAAGATATTATAATCTGGGGAAAAAAGGAAAACAGGATTTCCGCGGTTAGAACATCTTTGGGCGTTTCTTTAGAAGCGCACCTAACCAAGAAAATGACGCTTACTTGTGAAAAAAGGTTAGGAAAATGAGAAATATATTCAAAATAAATGAAGTATGCAAAAAATTAAGAAGATTCATCTATTTTAAAATATTTTATACTAAAAAATAAAGCAAACGGAAAACGGGCACTCGCGAATATAAAGAAACATGTCGGACGATACAAGGGGCGGTAACTTACTTTTACCAGTCAGCTATTATTAATAATACAAAGGGCCTGACAATATCATCTGCGAATTGTAAGAAGACCGAGTATTACATGTGATACACTCGACAGGCACGAAATACGAATAACACCGTAGTTTCAGAATACGGTCTTGCATTTTGTCTTTGCAATTGAGTAAGTGACATTTAAAAAATGGCAATCGTAACACTTCCTCCTGGGGCGGAAATCGTTTACATAAATGAAGAATTTTTGTTATGTAGTATTTGATATACCTGTATTTGTCTCTGTTGTTCGCATAAATGCCACTGGTTACGCCAAGTTACTTTAGTTCACTCATTTTGGTTTAATTAAAACATTTTGTTAGGCTGTGTGGTAAGAAGTTTGCTTCCCAACCACATGATTCGGGCTCAGTCCCACCGCATGGCATTTTGCGCAAGGGTCTTCTGCTATATCCTCGAGCCGACCAAAGCTTTGTGAGTGGATTTAGTAGACGGAAACTGAAAGAAACCCGTTGTATATGTGTGTGTGTGTGTGTTTGTCCCACCACCATCGCTTGATAACCGGTGTTAGTGTGTTTATAACCCCGTAACTAAGCGGTTCGGCTAAAGAAACCGACAGGCTTAAAAATAGTAAGTACTGGAGTCGATTCGTTCGACTAAAAAATTCTTTAAGGTGGTGTCCCAGTATGGCCGCAGTCTAAGGACTGAAACAAGTAAAAGGTAAAAGGTAAAGCACCATAATCTCACAGTCTCCGTAGTCTGAAGTAGAATTTGAATGTGGTTCATCAGTTGCTAAAACCTCAACTGGATGTGAAGAAACGGTACCGGATGAAATCGACTGAGCATTGGCCGGATGGTATGTGTATGATATTTAATGCAACTATTGTGTTGAGTCAAAAGTTTTGTAATAGTTTGATAACTTATTTGCTTTATTCGTCAAGTTACATCAAAAGCAGCCACATGTCTGCTATCACTCTCTCCCCCTCTCCCCCACTCTCTCTCATGCACACACCACACACTCTCTCTCGCACATACGCACATACACTCTCCTACGTAGCGGGCGCGTGTAGGAGCGTGAGTGGGCTTCATTGTTGATTTGGTGCTAACATCTCACAATCCTGTCTACATGAATCGGAACAAGTAATAATTTGAGGGGAATATTTTTCCGCAATTCTAACGTGCATAGGTAGTGGTTAAGCAAGGCCCAGATTCTGGAACCTGTCGCCAAACATGGGCATTACGAAAACAAGGAGATGCTCTGCGTCTGGTAGAATTACGAGGGGATAATTCCCAACGACTTCGTTGCAGACAGTTGAATCACCGATACCAACTGATAAACAGAAAGTGATCTCTTCTACAGCAAAACAACTCTTCTGCAGTATGACCACTCGAACAACCCGAAATAAACTCCAGGAACTTGAGGGAATCGAAATGATGCCATACCCAGCATATAGTTTGGACTTAGTTTATTACTTGTTCCGTTTCATACCTTACTTTCTACGCTCACGACGCTTCATCAACCAAGAAGAGGTGGAAGCTTCAGTGAACTAGTTCTTCGCCTCGAAGGAAAAGAGCTGGTATCAGCGTGGAATCAGAGAACTGGCAGAAAGGTGGCTTCAGACGGAGCAACACGATGGCCTCTACCTTGAATGCTAGGCTGTTTTTGTGTAACTTGAATAAAACAAATAAGTTACTAAAATATCACAAAAATTTTGACTTAAACAATAAGATAAAATATCTGGAGCTATTCCTGCCCATAACAAAGAGACGTAGATATTGGCAGTATTTGAACAGCAAGGCGTTGTAGTTATCATGACCGAGTGTCTGCTAGGCATACAGAAGAGGGGAGAGTATATCGCAAAGACGTTTTGGAACATTAGGTACAAAATGATGCTTCATTTAATACGTTTGAAAGTAAAACAATTAACTTAATGAAAAAAAAATTAACTTAATGAAAAAAAGTTCTTTTTTTCTTTTTCGCAAGAGTCTGGATCTCCAAGTAAAGATGATATTTACGGACCCGGAGGGTAGACTGGTTGTCCTAGATGTGGACGGCAACGATGGAGGCGCTTTTCGGTTGCTGGCAGTTTATGTGCCTCCTTTAACTGGTCGGTCGGACTTCTTTCGACGTCTAGAAGTATTCCTGGGAACGTCCTGTCCCTTATTTTTAGTGGGGGATTGGAATGCTACCTTGGACACGCATCTAGACTACGTGGGGAGTGACAAAACTAGAAGGGGATGCAAATGCCTCAGAGACCTGCTCAGACGCTTCCAGTTGTCTGACAGGTACCGACTCGACCACCCAAATGTGCCAACGTGGACTTGGAGCAACCGCATTGGGTCGTCGAGATCGTATCTAGATAGGATAGTGTGTAGGACAAGAGATAGAGATAGTTTAGGATGTCCACAGTTCCACATAGTCAGCTACACGGATCACAAACTTGTGACGTGTACGCTAGACTTAGATAAGGCACATAGGCAGGGTCCCGGTTATTAGAAACTAAACGCGTCTTTCCCGTCGAGACAAGTTTTCAGAGACCGGATTAGTACGTTAGTAAAGAGGGCTTTGACGGGAGCCTTCGTCAACAACAAATGGTGGTTTGCCCCCAAGAGAGCAGTAAGGGCGGAAGCAATAAGGTATAGCAGGGCACTAGCTGTAGAGAGGAACAGAGTAGAGGGGGAGCTAGTGATAAAGTTAGAAGAGGCATTGCGAAGTGGCATCGCATCTGACGTTTTAGCGGCGAGGTTGGCCCTCGACCAACACTTCAATGCTAAACACGAAGGGTGTGCTGTCAGGGCAAGGATGCGTGCTCTGAGGAATGACGGTGTTGGAGCCGCGCGAGAAGCCCGGGTGGCGGAGGCGCAGCGGGGTAACAGAGCCACCATCCGGTCTCTGGTAGACGAACAGCGGCGCGAATTGCTCGAGCCGAGCAAGATGTGCGAGGCGTTTCAGCGGCATTTTGCCCGACTGTTCGGGAGGAGTGGTGAGCGAGAAGG
Organism: Octopus bimaculoides; assembly: GCF_046866305.1. Lineage (NCBI taxonomy): Eukaryota > Metazoa > Mollusca > Cephalopoda > Octopoda > Octopodidae > Octopus > Octopus bimaculoides. Next base: position 22,985,350 of record NC_142936.1, on the reverse strand, counting down.
CAGGGTGGACTTTAGTGCCTACCTGCACAGCTTGCCACGACTCTCGGCAAGAGAGGCGGAGTGCTGCGAAGGGGTCATCACTGCGGAGGAGGTGAGGGACGCGATGGCGGGTTGCTCGACGGACAAATCTCCGGGTTTAGATGGTCAGTCCTACGAGCTTTACAACTGTATACCAGACTTGTTTGGAGACGTCTTGGCAGCCGTGTACTGCAACTGGCAGCAGAACGGGAGCATTCCCGGTTTTGGGAGTCGAGGAGCGGTAACGCTGCTGAAGAAAGATCCAAACAAGGGGGACGCCATAGATAACTTTAGGCCCATCACTCTGCTCAATGCAAACTTGAAAATTTTGGCCAAGGTGTTAGCCAAGCGGTTGGCGCTTGTCATCGAGAAACTGGTCGGCACGGAGCAGACGTGCGCCGTGCCGGGCCGGAGCATCCATGACAACCTCCATCTGATGCGCTACATCATAGAGAGAGTAGTTAAGGAACCTGGCATGGGTGGGGCCATGATCAATTTGGATCAATCGAAAGCTTTCTATAGGGTAGACCATCGATACTTGGAGGCCGTCCTCGAAGCGGCCGGCTTCGGTCCCGTTTTCCGCGGCTGGATGGCTGCCTTGTACACAGGCATCCGTTCGGTTGTTCGCGTCAATGGACGTCAATCGGGACCCTTCGACATTGCACGTTCGGTCCGTCAGGGATGCCCCCTGTCGCCGCTCCTGTACGTATTGACTCTCGAACCACTAGTTCGGAAGCTGGCGACGCTGAGGGGCATCCCGCGAGAACTGGGGTGCGGGACGAGCGTGTCGGCATACGCGGACGACGTCACCGTCATAGCGTCTAGCCACGAGCACATCGAGCTTGTCGGCGAGACGCTGAAAGACTACGAAGCGGTGACGGGAGCGAAAATCAACCGGGATAAGACGGTGGGTTTGCTGCTCGGCAACTGGAGAAGCAAGCCCATACCGTCCGGCAGCGCCTCAGTAGTGGGACGCTGGACGGACGGTCCGGTCAAGTTGCTCGGAGTCTGGTTCGGTCCGGACCTGCAAACGGAGAAGAACTGGGACGAGATAACGAGTAGGGTGGCCACTCTCTGCCGGCAATGGCCCGAGAGGAAGCTGTCCCTAAAAGGTCGGGCGAGGTGGCGAACGCGTACATCGCGTCTGTCATCGAATACCGCCTGACTGTCATGCCTTGTCCCGATCGCGCCATCACCGAAATGGAGCGCATCCTCTTCTGCATTTTGTGGAAAGGAAGCATTCCGATGGTGAGGCGATCCGTTTGTTGTCAACACCGACTGAAAGGAGGGCTGGGCATGCCGTGGTTGATGATGCGCAGACATGCGCTGAGACTGCGACATCTCCGGCTCTACGTAGACGACGGTGAGCAGGTGTGGTCGCCGTTTGTGCGACGCGCTTTCCCGCAGCTCGTCTCCATGACCGAGCTGCAGTCGTGGATCAAAAAGAGGCCGAGGAATGGCTATAGACACGGCTCGCGAAATGCGGGGCCGACCTGCCCGAGATGCGGTCAGAGCGACGAAACCGTTCTGCACGCACTCGTGCAGTGTCCAACCATTTCGGAGCTGTGGGTTTATGTCGAACGACTGCTGTTACGTGTGGGACGAGTCGGTTTATCAACCGAGTCTATCGTCAATATCGTCACACCTCCTTCTTTTAAACGGGAAGGAAGAGCTGTATTTATCGTACTTGTGGCTATGGCGAAAGAATGCATCTGGTGGACGCGTCTGAAAGGATTAGAGACAAATACTTTCCTCTCTGGTCAATCTCTCATCAACTTTTTCAAGTATCACTTGAAAAGGAAGGTGAGAGTAGAGAGGCAAGTGTTGTCTAGCAAATGTTTCGAAAAAAGATGGATACATGTAGCAAGAATGGCACGTATGACCGACGAAGCCACCTTGACCATGATTCTATAAAACGTTTAAAATTTTGTAAACAGAGAGTTACTTACGTTTCTTGCATAAATAAAAGGAATTTTATTTAACAAATTGTGACACTAAGGACTGAGGTTACTGTGGTCTTTTCCGTAGGTTTTTCTTTCCACGGATAACCTCCCCATTTATTGGTAAATTTTTGTAATATTTTCATTTTTTTTTTTGTACATACCCCAAACGTTTTCTCGATGCCTTTTCATCGTCATCCCCATTTTATTTTTTTTACTTTATTTTCGTCCCCATCGAAAAGAAAAACTCTACATTTGTATTTTGTCCCCTCTATGTTGAGCCCTGTGTGGCTAATTAAGAAACATATCTATCTATCTATCTATCTATCTATCTATCTATCTATCTATATTATATCTTTCTTTTACTTTCTTTTACTTGTTTCAGTCATTTGACTACGGCCATGCTGGAGCACCGCCTTTAGTCGAGCAAATCGACCTCAGGACTTATTCTAACCTAGTACTTATTCTATCGGTTCTTTTTTTGCCGAACCGCTAAGTTACGGGGACGTAAACACACCAGCATCGGTTGTCAAACGCTGTTGGGGGGGGGGGGCAAACACAGACACAGACAGACACACACACACACACACACACACATATATACATATATATATATATATATATATATATATATACATACACATATATACGACGGTCTTCTTTCAGTTTCCGTCTACCAAATCCACTCACAAAACTTTGGTCGGTCCGAGGCTATAGTAGAAAACACTTGCCCAAGGTGCCACGCAGTGGGACTGAACCCGGAACCATGTGGTTGGTGGGCAAGCTACTTTATTTCATTTTATTTGCCATAAAGGCAGTATACAGACTAGCTGCGGGCTGGAGAAGCACATTAATGAATGAAAATGAAATAAAATGAATAGACGAAACCCAACACCCGCTGATTGGATTTTTCTCGAAAACATATTTTCTTTTTTAAAAATCAATATGAGGTTTCAAACCTCTTCCCTTACTTAAAATGTGTTTTTTTATTAAAAAAAAACACATTTTTTATTTAAAAACACACACACACAATTGAGGTTTTAAACCACTATAAATAATGCATTTAAGTTAAATAGGATGAGGTTTTAAACCCTCTTACTATTTAATACTAACGAGGCTTTTCCACCTCATACTCATCAATATATCCATTATTATCTCCATTGTCGCTTATGGTCCCGTACCCCGCCATTTCCCATGCCTCATTCATGTACAAAGCATATGCCATGTTAGGGCCACCCGGCCATATGCGACATTCCTCTTTCAGTCTTTTCAGCTTTTCCCACACGGAAAACCTTATGACCTCCACAGCTATCTGCGCCTATGTATATATATCTATGTATATATCTATCTTTACACACACACACACATGCACACATCCATTTCTTCATTATGATTTGCATCTTCAAGTAATTATGAGATGTGTCTCACAATGCTGCGACGTGAAGTTCTACCTTTCAGTCTGTATATCCTGATTTTCCTGTTGTGTGCTTCTGCCAATGACACCTACATAGATAAGTGCAGTTCGTCCTTTTCTTAATGTGCTAATTTTTCTGGAATATAACATTCGTATTCACCACGACAGTAGTGACCTTTGATGCCCACCTATTGTACTGTCGATAAATTTTCTTGACTGGAGGCATTAGTAAAGTGAAAATGTGAAAACGAATTTCTACAGACGGCGTCAGAAAGGCAGTGTGGTATTCCCAAAGAGAAGAAGTCAACAGAGCAGAGTCAGATGACACGTTTTTACTGGAGCAAATACAGATCTAGTTCGTTTGGCTGCCAGCATTTAAAAAATTAAAGCTTATCGAAAATTTTAAAATTTAGCACATTAATGTACCTTTCCAAGCTAAATTGCTGGAGTTATTCAACTTTTTCCAGAAAAATGTTTTAAAAAAGTTATAGAGGTTTAAACTTTGATCATTATCACCCAGTCAAGAAACACGATTTCAAAGCTGTCATTTTGTACGTGACTGCACATTTTGTCAACATCCTGAAAATAGCATTTGTGTTTTGATATGAAACCACAGAATTACGCACGACATATAACTCCCTCATAACTTTTTTATTTTTCGGAGTTTTCAGAAAAGTTTTGTAAATTTGAATTCTATACGCGGGACTTCATACGATTATGCAAAAAAAAAATTGTGAAGCTTTGTCTAGAAGCTTTCAGTTGATATATCCCTTTTATGAACTTTATTTCCCATACGTTGAGAAACTGGTCACGTTTATGATTAAGGTGGGGGAAAGCTCTTCATAATATTACAACTTTCTGTTGAAACGCAGCACTGGGGCTGTGAACAGGATTTGAGTAAAAATAGGGATGACGGTCTTACGTCGAAAATTGCCAAAATGATCTCTACTACTTGTCAACCAACTTCCAACAACCTCATTGACTACAAAGTCTTGCAAATGCTCATGAAATTTGACTCGTCGTCTGGCTTCTCTCAAATGAGATGATCGTCTTATATAAAGTTCAGTGTTGTTTCATCATATACCACAATCCTTTACCATCCAATTTGTTTTTGTTTGACATGAAGATCTTCAATGCAACCGGGTATCTATGCGATTGCTATATTCATATCCAATGAAAAAGTTTATAGCCTTGTTAACTTATACAAAGACGATTATAAACGTTTGCAGACAAGCCTGATAGAAGCAACTTGCTCTCAGTTTGTCTCTTCGTTGATTATGTGCATTGGAATGCGACTATCTAAAATTGATGGAAGTGCAAATGCACAACATAACACAATGCATGCTGTCAGATCCAATGTGTATTGGACAAGCTCCGCAGTTCCACTGGCTGGCTATCCTTTTCTTCTTGTAACTGAACAATGGACCGAGCCATAAACAACTAAAGTTGCAGCAGTATAGTGAAAAATTCTCTCGCAGACTTCACACATTTTTATTTAATCAACCACTATTGTGTTAAGTCAGAGGTTTTAATGGAGGTCCTAGACTGCAAATGTGACATCATCACAACGTCGTTAGGAACTATCATGCATTGGCGACACATAACTGGATGAGTTTACAAAAAAACAAAAAATACAGCACTGACAAAATGAAAAGCAGAAGCGATTCTGTGCCAAGTTCAGAAGATTCTCAATATTCAATAAATTCTAAGGCGGCGAGCTGGCAGAAACGTTAGCACGCCGGGAGAAATGCTTAGCGGTATTTCGTCTGTCCTTACGTTCTGAGTTCAAATTCCGCCGAGGTCGACTTTACCTTTCATCCTTTCGGGGTCGATTAAATAAGTACCAGTTACGCACTGGGATCGATATACTCGACTTAATCCGTTTGTCTGTCCTTGTTTGTCCCCTCTGTATGTAGCCCCTTGTGGGCAGTAAAGAAATAAGAAACGTTATCACGCCGGGCGAAATGCTGTCTTTACGTTCTGAGTCCAAATTCCGCCGAGATCGACTTTGCCTTTCATCCTTTCGGGCCGATAAATTAAGTACTAGTTGCGTACTGGGGTCGATCTAATCAACTGGCCCCCTCCCCCAAAAATTTCGGGCCTTGAGTAGAAAAGAATATCCAATGAATTCTTCACAAATAACAATATTAAAAAAGGTAGCGCAAGAATAAGTGACAACTGTTTAGTTTTCAAAATGGTCGTCCTTATATCCACAATTATTTCAAAAATGTCTAAAACATAGACACTTCTTGAGCCATTCCTTCTTTGGTGCCACGTCGTCCCAAACAGTATGAAGTAAATATTTACATTTTAGAGGTCCTCTGCTATTTGTTTCATGATGATATAGTCAATTGTTAATTAAGCAAGGGTTTCAAGAGGTCGGTTGGGGTGGGGCCCTGATGGAGTGTATACCTGAAGCACGAAGCCGCAGTGTGTGACGTAGAATGGTAGTTTTGTCTGGGGCCTTCAACTATCATCTACGGAACGGGAGATACGTATCCATTCAACGATAAGAAATTTCTTTGATATATACATATATATATATATATATATATACTAGCAGCTAAGTCCGGTTTCATCCGGTTGGTTTGGATGATATGGCTGTAAAACCTGCTCTGTGTAAGCATTCGACTTGTTTGGGCACACTTATGTTTAAAAACAATTTTAGAATGACTTTTTTCTGTCAAAACGCTAAAAATAACTGACCAACAAAAAAGAAAAAAACAACCAAGATTCAACCAAATCAGAACCAAATACTAAGCGAACAAAGATGAAACATCCCATTTCTATTGCGCGCGCACACAAACACACACGCACGCACGCACACATTCACATTCACATACCGCCCCTTTTACATACACACACATATATTCACACTAAGTTGAAACACAGTTTGATTTATTTTTTCAGCGTACAATTTTTATCATCCCACTACCAAGTATGAGATCACCCCTTCCTTTCTCATTCATAAACACAAGAGTATTATTATAGTAGATCATCTCGGTAACCATGGGAACTATAAAAACAAAATACAAAGCTCAGCATCACCACCGGATCATTCTGTGTAATTTTTCGCGCAATTCCACCCAGCCGTTTGACCGTAAATTCCAAGACAAGAAAGAATCACCCATGTTAAATTTATATGTATAGATATAAATATAGGGATAGTATTATTAAAATACCGTCACGAGTGGCAAGCGAATTATCAGCTGTACAGGCAAATTAATAAAATATATACATACAATTTTAGATATAATAATAATAATAATAATAATAATAATAATAATAATAATAATAATAATAATAATAACTGTACAAATCCAAATATATGGTACCCTAGGCATAACACCTACATGAAATTCTAACTTGTTGTCTCTTGAGGTCTCTGGGTGAGACTTGGATTCAACTTGTACAAATTCAAAGCAAAAGTCAAACATAAAATAATAATAATAATAATAAAAATAATAATAATAAAAATAATAAAAATACTAATAATGAAATTATTGTATACAGTGCTCAGGTGCACTACAACTTGTCAAAAGTGCGTAGAGAGCATATGTAGTAATGTACAAATGTCTGAAAAGTGAACAGTGTATGAGTCAGATACATGCTTGCATGTGTATGGAGGGGAGAAAATCAGGTGTAGTGTTGGCGAATCTCAAGAAGCATGGAAGTTTTGAAGGATGCAGTGCTCCGACAGCTAACAACTGATTCTGGCAGTTTGTTCCATACTTCAGTAACTCTTAGCATGAAAAAATGTTTCCGAAAGTCATGGGAGTTGTGCTGTTTTCTGACTTTGTAAATATGTCCACGGGCGTTAGACAGGTGGAATTTGAAAAGGTGCTCAGAGTTATTGTTAGTAAGATGGTTAATAATTTTATGGGTGTCTGCCAAGTCAGTTGCCAGCCGTCGGAGTTTCAACGTATCCATGCCCAGGGAAATAAGGCGTTCAGAGTATGGCAAATGCCTGATGGAGGGAATTTTCTTGGTTGCACGTCGCTGAACGGTTTCCAGACGATTAATATCCTGAGCAAGATAGGGGTTCCAGACCGGTGATGCAAATTCCAGGTGAGGCCGCACCATAGCTATATAAAGCCTCAGATAGATAGCAGGAGAGCGGCTCACAAAGGACTTTGTAAGTGATGCCAAGACACCCTCAGCCTTCTTGGCAATTTTAGCAATGTGTTTTGTCCAACGCAAATCGCTGTCGACAATAATGCCCAGGTCACGTTCACGGATATATACACAAGGGCGCTACACAAGGGCACTACATGAGCACCTACATCGCTAAAAATAGACGTCAAAAATACTTCTATACCACCGAATAGTCACAAATCTACTACAGACATGATAAGAAAAAATTTCATTGAACAATAATAACATCTTACTTCTCCTAGGTCAGAACAAGTAATGCTGGTCAACTTGGTACCGGTTTCAAAATTTAGCGTCAAATAGGTGCCTAATTTCTCATTAGCCAAAAGTCTGCCAGCATTTACAACTAAAATTATCCCCCACCATGCTTGCAAAAGTTTGTTTGAAGTGATCAAGCATTATGGAAACAAACGAAATGCATGAAAATCATTTATAAATCAATACCGCCACACTCTGAAAGTTCAAGTTATTTCTGATGTAAGGGAGATAATTAGTATAAACTCTATAGATTTCGAATCTTAGCACAGCAATGATTTTCTGTTTATTATTTGTGTGTGAGTCCTGATTGATCAGAATCATAAAGGTTTTCCAAAAATGACCATCTACTCATTTTCTTAAGATATAGAATGTGTCAGGGTACATTATTTAATGTGTCCTTTCTAAACATTGGCGCAATCACAACTGTGAGGCTAAGAAGCCTGCTTTGCAATCATACAGTTTCGGGTTCACACTCATTGCACACCATCTTGGATAAGTGTCTTCTGCTATTACCCCAGGACGACTGATACCTTGCTATCGAATTTGGTTGATGAAAACTGTGTGGAAGCCTGTCGTATATGTCTTTATCCTTCACTTGCTTCAGTCATTAGACTGCGGCCATGCTGGGGTACCGCCTCGAAGAAATTTAGTCGAACAAATCGACCCCAGTATTTGCTTTTTAAAATCTGGTACTTATTCACACATACAGAAAAAGGTGGGTTTCCCGCTTACAAAATATCATTATTATTTACAGAATATATATTAGTGTTTGTTTTTATATTAAGTAATAATGGTTTCAAAATTTGGTTCAGGGCCAGAATTATTGAGGGGAGGGAGAAGTCAGTTACATCAAACCCTGTTTTATGGACTCCGAAAGGATGAACGGTAAAGTCGACCTCAGTGGTATTTGAACTCAGAACGTAAAGAAAAAAATGCTGCTAAGCATTCTGCTCAGCGTGCTAACGACTCCACCGGTTTGCCGCCTTATTTTAAGTTATAATAAAAACAATTTTACTAGAAGCTGAAGGATTATTTAGTTCTTTTTCGTAGACTACATATTTATTATTCTTTAACAAGAATAGTATTGATAGTGACTTCGAAGTTTCGGCTTGCTAAGTCACTGTCGGATAATGATGATGGGCTTAGCAGGTCGAAACTTCGAAGTCGCTCAATACTATCCGTATTAAAGAATAGCATACATACTTTTAATGGTTTCTGTCGTAGGCCTGCGGTCATGCTGGAGCACCGCCTTAATTTATTTTCTTTCAGTTTTATCGTCGCCTTGTGAGGCGCAATGGCCCAGTGGTTAGGGCAGTGGACTCGCGGTTTCGATTCCCAGACCGGGCATTGTGAGTGTTTATTGAGCGAAAACACTTAAAGTTCCACGAGGCTCCGGCAGGGGATGGTAGCGAACCCTGCTGTACTCTTCCACCACAACTTACTCTCACTCTTACTTCCTGTTTCTGCTGTGTCTGTAATTCAAAGGGGCCAGCCTTGTCACACTCTGTGTCACGCTGAATATCTCTGAGAAGTACGTTAAGGGTACATGTGTCTGTGGAGTGCTCAGCCACTTGCACGTTAATTTCACGAGCAGGCTGTTCCGTTGATCAGATCAACTGGAACCCTCGTCGTCGTAAGCGACGGAGTCGTCGCCTTATTGCTAGAAATTTGATGTACGATCGAGTTTGTAGCAGGTGATCTTCCCTGAGTGTATCCTTGAATGGTTGGCTAATGGTCAGCCAATTATTCGTCGCTAGAAGTTTATCCATTGTTTTATTTTATTTGTATGTTTCCATAGAGGTTCCTCTTATATTTCTGATTTCTGTTGGCAGGCAGTTAAACAAACTCTAAATATCAGACTGGTACAATAGAGTGTTTTTGCTTGTGATTTCAAAGGTGGTATATTTGGTGGCAGACAGTATTTACCAGTTCGTGTATTACAACTCTCCGCAATACCGAAGTTCGGGACATGCACCCTCAAGATTTTTCATACGTATATAATACGGTTTCGAATCTAAGCACAGAAAAAGCAAGTGTTAGTTTTTACATATATATCGGGTTTTTTTCTCTCTTTTTAGAAAAACATAAAAACGGAGAAGCACACTCTAAGAAGTAGAGCAGTCTATATTTATTACTGGTGAAGGCCTGTTTATAGGTTACCCTGCGTATCATCAGACCCTAAGACTTGTTAACCTATGGTCTCTTTAAAGTATGGAGGGGAAACGAACGAAATATAAACAATGGGGGTTATCTCCCTCTTTTGGTAGTCATCGGCTGGTCATCAGCTTCCGGCTATGTCATCCTCTTTCAGCTACGCCATCTGTCGGCTGCAGGGTTAGAAGGTAGGGGGTTATCTCCTACTCTCATCAGCAATCAATTTCCAGCTGTGGTGTAAATATTATCGCTAATACTGCTATTACCGTTATAATCGTTATTATGTGGTGCCCAAAACGCTACTTGGAGTTTCCTAGTCCAGTAGTATATCCTTAGTAAGAAAAGTTACTATTTTTTTCACGCCTACTGTTGCACTTGGCAGCGAAAGCTACTCAACAAACCTTCTGATAGAAGCACATAGCCTCTTTACTAATGTAGGTAAAATAAAATCTTAGCGAGTTTAGTGGTGCAAAGAATAAAAAATAAAAGAAAGTCTTGAAACGAAAAAACGTAATGAAAAAACCCATTGTGAGGAACAAAGTTACCTCCCCTGAAACTCCTCCAGCTATGGCCAAAATGAGGTCATCTTTCCGTTCACTCTCTGGACGGCATTTGAGTGTCGCATAATGTCATTTGCACAACACCTACTGAACAGTAAAGTGGGAATCGAGTACATTACATGTATAATCAACAGCAAATGTAATAACATCATGAGATTACGTAAAGTATTCCTAAACAAATTTTTTGAGTGTGCAGCTGGTCTTTTAACAGAGATTTAGAGGGAAAATATTGATCACAACAGCAAAAACCAGCCATGCGTCTATCTATCTATCTATCTATCTATCTATCTATCTATCTATCTATCTATCTATCTCCTGTTTGTCTGTCTATCTGTCTAGCGATCAGTCAGTCCGTCTGTCCGTCCGTCCGTCCGTCCGTCTCTCTCTCTCTCTCTCTCTCTCTCTCTCTCTCTCTCTCTCTCTCTCTCTCTCTCTCTCTCTCTTTCTCTCTTTCTCTCTGTATCTATCTGTCTCTAGATATATGCATGCGTGCTTCAGCTTTTGTTTGAGAGCGAGTGTGTGTGTGTGTGTGTGTGTGTGTGTGTGTGTGCAGATATAATGGGACACTCTTATAAAATATTTCGGTCGAGTGAATTTTGTAAAATTTACATGAATGGGACATTAAAGGGACACAACTCGAACGTAACAACATATTGTGAAGTTTTACTAATGCATGTTCTGTTCAATATCTATCTATCTATCTATCTATCTATCTATCTATCTATCTATCTATCTATCTATCTATCTATCTATCTCTATGGACGGACGGTAGACGTGTCGGCTCCGTAAGTTTTGCCTTTTTTATGTTTTTAAAAAGTTTGTTTGTAAAGTTTATTTTATATAGAAAGTTGTATAACAACTTATAGACTCTCTGGTGCAAGTTTTTTGCAACGGAAATCTGCCCTGTGTGGCACATTTCCAGGTTTTAAAAATCAATTTCGGCTTTCTAGCCATTTTTATTTTGAGACGATGGCGTCTTCTAGCCATGAAAAATTTCGTCAAACGAACACTGAATTTTGCAGTGTTTCGTTTGAAAAGGAATTTCCTAGTCTTCCTTCCTCACAGTTAAACGAGACAAAGGAGAAAAAGAAAAAAGAATTCACACACACAGATGCAAGTGTTAACTTGAAAGTTAACACCGCCACCACCACCACCACCAACAACAAAAACAAAACTGTAACCAAAGTTACAAAACAGAACACAGACGATGTCTCCAAAGTATCTGACGTCAACACCATTTCTGCTGACGACATCATCACCACCACCACCAACAACAACGACAACAACAACAACAACAACAGCAGCAGCAGCAACAGTTCAACCCAACCTTTGCTCTCTTCACCAGCAGGAAGCGAAAGAGAGGAAGGAAAAAGCCACAACACCACTGACACAAATACCACACCTGCCACCAATACCAGTGCCAGCACCAGCAACAACAATAACAACAATAACAAAAACAAAAACTTTGCTGAAGCTTTGAAGCAAAGTGAAACTGTTGTGTCCTACACAACAAAAGAAATAATAGAAATGAGAAAATTAATCATCAAAGAAAGCGGTGAAATACAGTTAAACATACCACAACACATATTAGAGGAAACAAGTAGAAAAACAATAATATATAAAATAATAAACACTAAAAATAGAAGGCCGGAACAGGCCAGTATAGACAAAATTCAAAAATGTTTGCAATCAATTTGGGATAAAAAATCATATATTACTTGGCATAGATTTGCACAGGTACAGGTGATTTTTCGAAATGAAGAGTTGGCGAAGAGGTATTCAACGCTAACTCTTCATACACCAGAAATAACAATGTTACTCAGTTACCTTGGCCAAAAGGTAACAAAGGTAACAATAAAGCACGCACCTCCAACAATAGACACACTATGGTTGATATCAGCCATATGTGACAACATGGACAACATAAACATACTGAAAATAAACGTTGGAGAAAGCAACTGGACGGGAAAAAACATACAAATCCTGTTCCACACAAACGAACAAGAAATAAAAAAAATCCCACCATACATCCGTTTGGCAACAAATCAAAAGTTACATATAGTGGTAGAGGGCAGGCGGCCTCGCTGTTACTTATGCGACAGCGAGGCACACCTCAAAAAGGAGTGTCCGAATGCCCGAAAAACACAACAACAACAAGAACTAACTAAACACATTAAAAAAGCCTTACTGCCCACACCGCCATCCACACAAAAAACAACAAAAGCAACATTAACAACATCAACGAAAGAAAATACAACAAAAACTGCAAAATTAACAAACAAAGAAGACGAAAAAAGAAAAGACAGTACAAAAACTGATACCCCTTCCCCCACATCACTTACACCACAACCAAAAATTCAACAACCAACAACAACAAAAACAACAACACAACCACTTACACAAGCAAACACAGAAGCATACAACATGCCCCTACCTCCTTCCGATTCCTCAGAGTTTTCATCTGAAGATGAGTCAAGTAATGAGGAATGGAAAATAGCCCAAAAAGGAAGGAGGAAGAAGAGGAAAAAAAGGAAAACGAACAACAACAAAGCAGGGAGATTCACATCTCCCGAAAACACTCCCAACTCCTACATGATAGACAACCATAATAACACACCAAAAACAATGTTAACAACAATAGACACTACAAACACAGAGTTGATGAAATACATCAACTCTAAAACAAACATCGCAAATAACGACATCAAAATAAACAACCACCCACGCACAACACCGCCAAAACACATTAAAATTTATCATGTAACACCAGCATTACACCACAAAATAAAATCCCTCTACCCCAACGCGGTAGGGGGATGTCAAAAATATTTGTGCAAGAAATTGTACAATAGCCTCCTTGGTGAAAAATCCAAGGAGGAAACAAAACTTTCGAACGGTAAGTGACTCACTGTTCCTTTTGTTTTGTGCTTTAAAGTACATATTTAAATAGAACCATGGCGAAGATTGGTTGTGTGAATGTGCGTGGCTTGGGGTCCCCTTGGAAACAAGGGTACCTCTTAAATGACATCAAGTCACACAATTTGGATATCATAGCCATTAGTGAGACCAGACTCCATGACCGCGGGCCCTAAAGTCCATGTTTGGCGGACAATTTAACATTTATTTTTCTCCCTGTCTGCCGAGGATGGGCGGTAGTGGCACGGCGGATCTCGAAGTAAAGACGATATTCATAGACCCGGAGGGTAGACTGGCTGTGCTGGATGTGGACGGCAGCGATGGTTGCCCTTTTCGGCTGCTAGCAGTCTATGTTCCTCCTTTAACAGGTCGGTCGGATTTCTTTCGACATCTAGAGGTATTACTGGGAACGTCTCGTCCCTTACTTTTAGTGGGGGATTGGAATGCTACCTTGGACACGCATCTAGACTACGTTAGAAAAGACAACAATAGAAGAGGATGCAAATGCCTCAGAGACCTGCTCAGACGCTTTCAACTGTCTGACAGGTACCGACTCGATCACCCAAATGTGCCAACGTGGACATGGAGTAACCGCATTGGGTCGTCGAGATCGTATCTAGATAGGCTAGTATGTAGGACAATAGATAGAGATAGCTTAGGATGTCCACAATTCCACACAGTCAGCTACACGGATCACAAACTTGTAACGTGTACGCTAGACTTAGATAAGGCACATAGGCAGAGGCCCGGTTACTGGAAACTAAACGCGTCTTTCCCGTCGAGACAAGTTTTCAGAGACCGGATTAACACGTTAGTAAAGAGGGCCTTGACGGGAGCTATCATCAACAACAAATGGTGGTTTGCCCTCAAGAGAGCAGTAAAAGCAGAAGCAACTAGATATAGCAAGGCACTAGCCGTAGATAGAAACAGAGTAGAGGGAGAGCTAGTCAATAAGTTAGAGGAGGCATTAAGAAGCGGCATCGCATCCGAGGTTTTGGCGGCGAAATTGGCCCTCGATCAACATTTCAACGCCAAACACGAAGGATGTGCCGTCGGGGCAAGGATGCGTGCTCTAAGGAACGAAGGTGTTGGAGCCGCGCGAGAGGCCCGGGTGGCGGAGGCGCAGCGAGGCAACAGAGCCACCATCCGGTCTCTGGTAGATGAATAGGGGCGCGAATTGCTCGAGCCGAGCAAGATGTGCGATGCCTTTCAGCGGCATTTTGCCCGACTGTTCGGGACGAGTGGCGAGCGAGAAGGCAGGGTGGACTTCAGTGCCTACCTGCACAGCCTGCCACGACTCTCAGCAATAGATGCGGAGTGCTGCGAAGGTGCCGTCACGGCGGCGGAAGTGAGAGACGCGATGGCGGGATGCTCGAGTGACAAATCGGGTTTAGATGGTCTGCCCTACGAGCTTTACAACTGTATGCCAGACTTGTTTGGAGATGTCTTGGCGGCCGTGTACTGCAACTGGCAGCAGAACGGGAGCATTCCTGGTTTTGTGAGCCGAGGAGCCGTAACGCTGCTAAAGAAAGATCCAAACAAGGGGAATATCATAGATAACTTTAGGCCCATCACTCTGTTAGCCAAGCGGTTGGCACTTGTCATCGAGAAACTGGTCGGCAAGGCGCAAACGTGCGCCGTGCCGGGCCGGAGCATCCATGACAACCTCCATCTGATGCGCTACATCATAGAGCGGGTAGTTAAGGAACCTGGCATGGGTGGGGCCCTGATTAATTTGGATCAATCCAAAGCTTTCGATAGGGTAGACCATCAATACTTAGAGGCTGTCATCACAGCGGCCGGCTTCGGACCCGTTTTCCGCGGCTGGATGGCTGCTTTGTACAAAGGCATCCGTTCGGTAGTTCGCGTCAATGGGCGCCTATCAAGACCTTCCCACATTGCACGTTCGGTCCGCCAGGGATGCCCACTCTCGTCGCTTCTGTACGTATTGACTCTCGAGCCACTACTGCAGAAGCTGGCGACACTGAGGGGCATCCCGCGAGAGTTGGGATGCGGGACGAGCGTGTCGGCATACGCGGACGACGTCACCGCCATAGCGTCTAGCCACGAGCACATCGAGCTTGTCGGCGAGACGCTGAAAGACTACGAAGCGGTGACGGGAGCGAAAATCAACCGGGATAAGTCGGTGGGTTTGCTGCTCGGCACCTGGAGAAGCAAGCCCATACCGTCCGGCAGCGTCTCAGTAGTGGGACGCTGGACGGACGATCCGGTCAAGTTGCTCGGAGTCTGGTTCGGTCCGGACCTGCAAACGGAGAAGAACTGGGACGAGATAACGAGTAGGGTAGCCACTCTCTGCCGGCAATGGTCCGAGAGGTAGCTGTCCCTAAAAGGTCGGGCGGAGGTGGCGAACGCGTACATCGCGTCCATCATCGAATACCGCCTGACTGTCGTGCCTTGTCCCGATCGCGCCATCACCGAAATGGAGCGCATCCTCTTCTGCTTTTTGTGGAAAGGAAGCGTTCCGATGGTGAGGCGATCCGTTTGTTGTCAACACACGCTGAAAGGAGGGCTGGGCATGCCGTGGTTGATGATGCGCAGACATGCGCTGAGACTGCGACATCTCCGGCTCTACGTAGACAATGGTGAGCAGGTGTCGTTGCCGTTTGTGCGACGCGCTTTCCCGCAGCTCGGCTCCATGACCGAGCTGCAGTCGTGGATCAAAAAGAGGCCGAGGAATGGTGTATGGCACCGTGAGTGTCGCGTTGCTCTGCAACAACTTTGCCGTCCCGGGTCGACCTTGAGCGGCTGCATCACAACGAAGTCATTCTATAGGGGATTAGTGGAGGGCAGGTACGACGACGATCTCGGGGCGAACCTGGGCGTCGACGAGGAATACCTGACCCGCCTGTTCAGGACGACTTTCGGACCGGGACCTATGGACAACTTCCAGAAATCCCTGGCCTGGCAGTGCTACGGAGAAGCGCTACCCGTTCGGGATAAGCTCTCTAGACACGGCTCGCGAAATGCGGGCCGACCTGCCCGAGATGCGGTCAGAGCGACGAAACCGTTCTGCACGCACTCGTGCAGTGTCCAACCATTTCGGAGCTGTGGGCTTATGTCGAACGACTGCTGTTACGTGTGGGATGAGTCGGTTTATCAACCGAGTCTATCGTCAATATCGTCGCTCCTCCTTCCTTTAAACGGGAAGGAAGAGCTGTATTTATCGTACTTGTGGCTATGGCGAAAGTATGCATCTGGTGGACGCGTCTGAAAGGATTAGAAACAAATACTTTCCTCTCTGGTCAATCTCTCATCAACTTTTTCAAGTATCACTTGAAAAGGAAGGTGAGAGTAGAGAGGCAAGTGTTGTCTAGCAAATGTTTCGAACAAAGATGGATACATGTAGCAAGAATGGCACGTATAAATGACGAAGCCATCTTGACCATGATTCTATAAAACGTTTAAAATTTTGTAAACAGAGAGTTACTTACGTTTCTTGCATAAATAAAAGGAATTTTATTTAACAAATTGTGACACTAAGGATTGAGGTTTCCGTGGTCTTTTCTGTAAGTTTTTCTTTCCACGGATAACCTCCCTATTTATTGGGAAATTTTTGTAATATTTTCATCTTCTTTGTTTTTTTTTTGTTTTTTTTTTGTACATACCCCAAACGTTTTCTCGATGCTTTTTCATCGTCATCCCCATTTTATTTTTTACTTTATTTTCGTCCCCATCGAAAAGGAAAACTCTACATTTGTATTTTGTCCCCTCTATGTTGAGCCCTGTGTGGCTAATAAAGAAACATATCTATCTATCTATCTATCTATCTATCTATCTATCTATCTATCTATCTACATAAACGCGCACACAAATAAAACATATGCACACAAATGCACACACATAGTAAGGGCAACTAGGGATTAAGAAAATTCTGGTGAATATTTCAGTCAGCAAGTATACCATGTAGCAAACCTGGCTATCAGAATGTCAAGGGAGATAATTCAGAATCCATATTCATTGAATCCACAGGACGTTTATTATAGACTTTAAATCAAAGCAAATTTACCAATCGATCATTGGGAGCATTTATCTCAGAGTATAATAGTAAATAGACGAAGGAACGAAGATGGTATTACATAACTTTATTAAAGGTTACGGTCGTTTCAATAGCTAGTGAAACTACTTCATCAATTTACACATTAGTTTGTGCATTAAAAGAAATTATGTAAATTTATTCAATAATAAATTAATTGACCGGCGTTTGCTCATCAGGATAGAAGCTCTGAATAAATTACTGCTGACCCCGGACATTAGTTTTAAATAGTTCTAGAAGTCAATTGGATACATTAGCTAAGGATAAAAATTAGATACATTAATTACGAAATGAGTGATTGGCGGGTAACACAACAAATAATTCAAGCGACGGGGTAGAATTAATAAGATACGAACGTTACCATTAATATTTGTTGAATCAAGGTAAAATAACTATGTGGATTTTTTCTTGGAAATTTTAAGAAAGTTTTATTAAGCAAGTTGGGGTAACGGATTAGTAACTCGTTATGCTCATTAATTAAACTAGATCTACATCTAAGAATTTCTAAAGCCTCTCCTCAACACAAATTACAGCTACAATTCTGAGGCTCTAGTTGATATATTTTAACTAGATTAGATCTTCGAGGAGAAGACATCGAGCGCATGTGCTACGTATTACATTCTGTGTGCGTGTGTTTGTGCTTTATAAATGTGTGTGTGTGTGTGTTTGTGCGTGTATGACTGTATGTGTGTGTTTGTGCGTGTATGACTGTATGTGTGTGTATATGCGGGTTTGTATTATAGTGTGTGTATCTATCTATCTACATACATACATCCAGCCACCCCCGCCCCCACACATGCACACACGCAAAGAAAGGAAGGAATGGTTACAAACATTAGTATATACGTATTGGACAGATAATATCAAAGTGATATAAATAAATTTATAGAGTAAATATATATCACCATGTTACCATGGTGTATATCTATCCCATTTATTACATCCTTAAGTATCGAATTACTGTTCTATGTTCTCTCTAAAACGACAAATCAAGCAGTAAAGAAGTTCGTCCTCGCACATGTAGCAACGTGTTTGTTTTATCAAATTTTTTCCTCTCCGCCATTGATATTATATATATTTTCTTTTTATTCGTATTATGTTTGCTTATTCTATATTGCATTTATTTTACCTCACAATTTTTACATTATTTTCTTTCATTTTTTTTTCTTGTCATTTTCTTAACGTTTCTTTGTATCTGCACAATTTATTCAAATGTAAAGAAATAAAATAAAATAAAATAAAATAAAATAAAATAAAATAAAATAAAATAAAATAAAAGCTGGTCTGCGATTTTTATAAGGAGAAAAAAAGATAAACAAATATATACAAGAACGACAACACCGACTGACTAAGTGAAGAACGCAGAAACGAAGATATAATTGATGTGACATTTTGATGTACGTCAAATTATCTTGCAAAACACTCCACATCAACCCACGTATATCGTTGCTGATGATGTCGTTGTCATCGTGGACGTCATTTAACTAGCTTTGATCAAGTAAATGCAATCTTGATGAAAAAAGCATTCCAACTATGACCATCTCGTCTCTTGGAGGACGTTTTTCCGTTTGAGTAACAGAGTACTCAGTTACTTAAAAAAAAAGTTTTCTACGCAGATTAAATTTTGTATGCTTTGTTCCAGTCATCAGACTGCGGCCATGCTGTGGCCATGCTTCGGCCACGCTGCGGCCATGCTGCGGCCACGCTGCGGCCATGCTGTGGCCATGCTGCGGCCACGCTGCGGCCATGCTTCGGCCATGCTGCGGCCATGCTGCAGCCACGCTGCGGCCATGCTGCAGCCATGCTGTGGCCATGCTGCGGCCATACTGCGGCCATGCTGCGGCCATGCTGCGGCCATGCTGCAGCATCTCCTTGAAAAATTTTTTGTCGAATGAATCGAGTCCAGTACTTGTTTTTTTTAAAGCCTGGTACTTATTCTATCGGTCTCTTTCGCCGAACCGCTATTTATGTGGACATAAACACAAGCGGTAGTGGATAACACACACACACACACACACACGCACACACACACACGCACACACACACACACACGCACACACACACACACACACACACACACGCACGCATACACACACACGCATACACACACACACACACACGCCGACATACATTTCCACATACATACGTACATGCGTACATACATACATACGTACATGCGTACATACATACGTACATGCGTACATACATACATACATACATACACACACACACACATACATACATACATACATACATACATGCATACGTACATGCTATCTCCCAATCCGGAGAGCATATTAATTAGTTAATGTCCCGATTATCTAATACCTTGCGCGAAACCGATTGGTTATATCGGCTGTAATGTATCTATAATACTGTATAAAACCAATAATAATCGGGAAAAGCAAACGCTTTGGAAAGTACCTATTACATAACTGGAAAACACCACTTGCACCCGCCTAAAATCTACATATGTGCACAGACATCTGATACTGTTAAATTCTAGACTCTCTTTCCTCTCTTCTTTCTCCATTCGATCAGTCATCTACTCTTATTTTACTTTTTCATTCCTTCACTTATGTTCTCCATTCCCAGCAACTCTGTTATTCCCATGCTTCGGAGAGAGGTTAACCTCTCGTAATTAAATCTAATTTTTTATGCGTATTCCACAATTTCAAGCAATGATATCGCTCTGTTCAATATTGTCAGCATAAAGAGGACGTCACTCACATCTATTCAGAATGAATAATTCACTTTAATGCAAGCGGGAGTCAGAACAATTTTTTTCAAAATATTAAAATTTTGCTTTAATGATGAGTTGAGAAAACATAGGCCTGAAAACTGAAACCAATGGTAGCTTACATGACAAGCTCACTTGTATTGCTTCATAAATACAAATATATTACTCTACATTTCGGTATCGAGCACTATATAGTTTTTCATATTTTTAACGTTATTTATCAGGTGTGACACGATATATAGAAGTCACCACCCCAACCAACTGGATGGCTTGTATGTCCTACCATATCTCCTGCAAGACCACCCTTCGTGTATAGCATAGTTTGTAAGTTCCATTTCCAAAATCTGCAGCTGATTATTTTATTATAGCTGATTTATTTTATTATAGTTTGTAAGTTCCATTTCCAAAATCTGCAACTGATTATTTTGGTTCCTTGCAAGAAGGATTCTTTACCAACTTTACGGAATATTTCCGCAACTTCCGCGGAGAAAGCGTTCACATTTTCTTCGCTTTACATCCATCTCTATATTTCACACACTCTAGAACTTATTTTCTTTCCTCCATCGGTTTTTCCATATTTATTCAATGTATAAAAACAATTTCCGCCACTTTAAACTAACAAGGCCACCGGCTCTGACAATGTCCCCACCATTACTATAAACCATTACATCCTACAGTTAGAGCCAGTCCTCCTTAAACTGTTCAACTTTTCTCTCTTTCTCCCTCTCATTCTTCCTTCCTCTTACTTTCTCTCTCACTCACTCACTCACTCATTCTCTCTTTACAGGTCTTCGGAAATATGATATTGTGTTCCCTATTTCTCACAAGGACAACCTTTCTAACTCTACCAACTCGTTCAAACTTACAATATTTGAAAGGTGATAGAAATAATTGTTAATATTTACATTGCTCAACAACTAAATGTCCCTTTTCATCATCAAGAATCGTCAGTAAGGCTTTTATAAAACCCTTTACATCCGGGGCTTATTTTACATCCCAAAGCAGTGGACTCTGCCTTCAAGAAATTCGTTAAAGCATTTGATCGTGTATGGCATGCAAATCAGCTTACAGTAAAATAATCGCTATTAATTTCATCAACTGGAGTTAACTGAGCCCGAAAACGAAGCGACCATTTTTACTACACAGCCATGCTCACACCAAACCACACCCCCAGCCAGTTATACAAACACCTAACCATACCTGCACCCAACCATACTTGCACTCATAAATTGTAGGCTTAGACCTTTACAATACTTTTCTCCTACGCAAAACTTAAGTTCCCAATTAAACAACATCAAAAATGGTTCAATGAGTCTCAATTAAATTCAATGCAATTTCGATTCCAGCTTGAACAAATCCTTGTCACTCTTTCCACGTAGCATTCCGGTTTGGTTGAAGCACTTGGCATCTCTCCGTCGTAGTGGCTTCCTCAATCACGTTGTCTTGAATATGATTAAATCGATTTCAACGACAGCGTCGGTGAGTTCATCGTCAGACATTTTATCCACAGAGTAGATACGTCGGTAAACAATTTTTGAAGGTTTTATTTACATAGTAAATACGCTATCTTTTATTTTATTAACAAAGAAATAAAAATTCAACTGTAAAAGTTATGAAAATAAAATTTATTCAATATATACATCAGAAACAAATCATATTTACTTTTAAATATAGAACCACAGAGAAAAAAAAAACGCAGAAAAAAGAAAAAGAATTGAAGAAAAGAAGAAACATTCTAAAAAGTAAAAATTATGAGTAACTTCTCTTATATAATAAAATATCTTACGGTACAGAGAATTCTCTCTGCACTATCTTTATATTTCTTTTGTAAGATTTTAAAATTTCTTCACTTGTGATATATTGTTCAATTATTACTTCATTTCTTGATAGGTCTTTTCTTAAGATTCTTAAAAATTTACAGATTGTAGGATGGAATTTTTTTATCATTGAATATATATGTTTTTCATTGTGATGAAATACGGCGTATTTACAAATAAAAAAAAACTTTAAATAAATAATATTTTGAAACGTATTTATTTTGCGTTTATAAAAATTATAACGACGAATTCACCGGCGATGTATTGGCTTGTGATGGAATTTGTCTTGCAATGAAATTACTTAGAAATGGATTTACAGACGCTGTATTGAGCCGCGATGTTGTACCCGCGATGAATTTATAAACGCAGTGCAAATCTTCCAGATAAACACTCCGTAAATCATCCAGATAAACACTCCAACTATTTTAAATTTCTTTGGTCTGAAGCTTCGTATCACATTGTCAGATCGTACCATCGCAACGTGTGATGTTAGGCGTATCTCCGAACCTATATTGTTCAAATCTGGTAGTCTCCTTATAGTATTTCTCTTGTGCCTTATCGATCAATTTACTGTCACTTCTGTGTGTGTGTGTGTGTGTGTGTGTGTGTGTGTGTGTGCATGCGCGTGCGCGTGCGTATGTGTATCGTTAACTTCAGAATTTAGAAACTACAAGAGAATGTGAAATAGTTTTTTTTGGGGTGGTGGTGGTGGTGGTGATGGAAAGCTGAGACAACTTCAAAGTAGATACAGCTACAAATAAAAGCATGTAAATCAAAAGTTCTCAACCCATTTTGGTTAAAGGCCCCCTTTTGACCCTTTGAATTGAAAGTTTGATAATTGCGTTGATTTCCACCACGTGACACTTATGAGATCAACTTGTCTATCGAAAGAGTGCTCTTCCTTATCAAAACAGCTAGAACTTGTGCAACAATCTAACATATAAGTTATTGTCACCCGGGAAGAGGATTTTTTATGCTCAAGAAGGAGAGTGTATTTGATGGAAATTGTTGAAATACATATGTACTTCATATGAGTAGCGAATTGTGGAGGATGGTATTCACTGTACTTGGATCTAATTAGTTTGAGTCACAAAACCAGCCCCCTTTTAAAATGACGTAAAAAAAAATCTGAAAATTTGTCATATTAAACGTTCATTTCTTATTCACTATCTAGTTTGTTTCATTCACAAAATCTGCATTTTTTTAAAAAGAAGTAAAAAATCTGAAAATTGGTTGCAGTTTTTCACGCTTATTCCTTTGAAGCCATGAACTTCTGGAGAAAAAAATTGACACAATTTTTATTTTAATTCGTGGTTTTAAAATACGGATAGTCCGAATCTACCATTGTTTCTCTTTATAATTTCCAAATAATTTTTTAAATACCTCAAAATTAAAATTGCGTAAATATATGTGCCAGAAACAGTAGTTAGAAATTAAGGAAATAGATTTTTGGGAGATCTCTTATTATGACTGACTTTTATATTCCATTATTCTAATATCTTCTGAAACTTATACATATACATGTATAAATACAGACAGAAACATGCAAATTTATGCACACACACATACATTTGTACAGAGTTAGTTTTATATACACCCTTGTATATATATATATATATATATATATATATATATATATATATATATATATATATATATATATATATATATAGAGAGAGAGAGAGAGAGAGAGAGAGAGAGAGAGAGAGAGAGAAAGAGAGAGAGAGAGAGACGCGTATCTATACAATTGTGCTCCAAAGATTTGCTCTTTCATAACCTTCAGAAAATTAAATATTTCTTTTCTACAAATATGCTTCAGATCATGTAGATTCCGATTAAATTGGAATTCATTGTGAAAACCGTTTGTCTCTAAAGTAGTTTTAGAAACTTCCCACCATTAGGTTTTGTTGTGTGTGTGTGTGTGTGTGTGTGTGTGTGTGTGTGTGTGTGTGTGTGTGTGTGTGCGTGTGTGTGTGTGTGCGTATGTATGTATGCATATATATATATATATATATATATATATATATATATATATATATATATATATATGTAAGTATATATACATGGGTGTATACGTATTGTTTTAATTATATCTTTATACACGCACATACACATAAAAAAACTGGCATACCGTCGGTTACGACAATCACAAGTATCCAAAACTTCTTTACCACTCATCTAACTTCACTTTTCTCTTAAAATAAAGGCTTTCGTCTACTTGAACTATATGTAGTACCGCTGCACGGCTGCCTGTTTGCTAATATTGCTGATGGAAATGCAGCATGTCACTGGTATTTCACATATAAAGTCCAGGATTATGTGAAATGTGTGAAGACCATCAATTGACTTTCTTCCATAAAAAGTATTAAAAAATTATTTGGAAATTATAAAGATAAACGATTCGGACAAGCGTATTTTAAAAGCACAAAAAAGTGGGTGTGGGGAGAGATATACTTTTTTGTTGCATAATCATATCAATTCCATTATGCAGACGACAGAATCGAAAAATAATTGTAAAAATTCGTAAAATTACAAAATTTATGAGAGGATTTAACACATGCTTACATCATAATTTCGTCCATTTATATATATATATATATATATATATATATATATATATATATATATATATATATTCGTGTGTGTGTGTGTGTGTTTTCCAGTATCTGTTTTCCCTTTAGTTTTTTGGGATTGGTCTCGTTACGGAGAAGAAGCGACTCGCAAATTTCATATCTGCACATTTTCTGATTTTCATTCATATCGTGTGGTACCCATCTATCGAGCTTTTTTGATTTTCCGATCGCATGCAAATGGTTGCAGTCAGTTTTCTGGCTAACTAGAAGTTCTTTTGCCAGTTCTAGAGTGGTTTTACGCGGATCTTTCTCAATGACGGTCTTTAATTGCCCGTCATCGATGACAGATTGGCGTCCACTGCGCTCGCGATCTTCAAGGCTCAGGTCACCACTACGAAATCGTTTAAACCATTTTCGAACTGACCACTCAATGGTCATTTCCTCAGCAGACGTTTTGTTGATATGGCAAGCAGTTTCAGTCGCTTTACGTCCTTTTTTGAAGTTGAATACCAAAATTGCTCGAATATCGCGCTCACAGTTCGATTTCAGATGATTGTAACAACGGTGAAAAAATATCAATGTTAATTTATTGATAAATTTGGGCAAGTCTATGTCTTATTTCCTTATTGCCCACAAAGGACTAAACATAGAGGGGACAAACAAGGACAGACAGAGGGATTAAGTCGATCATATTGACCCCAGTGCGTACCTGGACAAGTCTATGCCTGCATTATAAGATAATTGCAAAAAAAATAAAATAAGTTTAAAAACAATTTAAAACTCTGTAAAAATCCGGTACAAATTCTTCATGGTTCAAAACGTTGCAAACTTTTTACTCAACTTGATATATATATATATATATATATATATAACTGTGTGTGCGTGTATGCGCGCGCGCGCGTGCTTGCTTGCTTGCACGTGAGTCTCATTATATGCGTGTGTATGTAATTTCACTCACCTACTACAGCGCTAGTAAATTATGAATGCTATACATTTCCTTGCAATCCTGTAATGACTTTTGCTGACATTAACCAACATTATTTTCATCAAATGTTAGAGATTAAATATTGAAGTTACTCGTTGATTAGACAAGCACTTCAAAATATTATCGGAAATCTTAATTGAGAAAGATGAAAACAAACAAACATTCTGTTCTTGATGGAAAATATCGATTAAAAAAAAGTGTGCTGTA
Source organism: Octopus bimaculoides (assembly GCF_046866305.1). Taxonomy (NCBI): domain Eukaryota; kingdom Metazoa; phylum Mollusca; class Cephalopoda; order Octopoda; family Octopodidae; genus Octopus; species Octopus bimaculoides. The sequence goes on along the minus strand of NC_142936.1, from coordinate 22,959,562 downwards.
CCATTTTTGTTTGAGAAAAGAACAGATGTACTGTAAACGATAACCAAACGTCATTAACACCGATTGTTGATAGGGGTTATTATTTAAGTCGGCCATGACCAAGCTGCGGCCCGTGGGACTTTATGAATGTTTGGCCAACGAAAAATTATCTTGAAGTTTTTTTATAGTAGTGCGACTCACCTTATAATGAGCCATGTCTCATGTGGACCACTTCTCGAGAAAGGTTGCTCATATCTAGTTTACGCCCACTGCCCGAGGAATGTGGCTACTCGAATGCTAGAAAGTACAGCCAAATATCACTCAGATAATACGTTGTCATCTTAAAATAAAGACGGCAACACGTTTGCTAATGTAAAATGTAAGATGGTATGATCAGGACTAGAATGTTCTGGTCAAAGATCAACTCGATCAAGATAAACTTCGGGATAAACACCATCACGGCCTTCACGGAAAATATTTTACACAACCATCGAACTGAGATGTAAAATCAAATACGTTCCAAGGGTGATCATCAGGTCT
>NC_142936.1:22951543-22954043 GCF_046866305.1 Octopus bimaculoides | reverse complement strand
AAACTCTATTTCATTGAGCTTCATTCTGCTAATTAAAAATAAAACTAGCACAGTGTGATATATCATTTTTATGTTATTATGCATTATAATTGTGATGTTAGTCATCTTATTTACAGGATATTGTTATTACATTAATCACTGTAGAAATTGCTGGAAACTGATGCTACCTATGATAGCAGAGATTTATACGTCATCTGATGTCAACCAATCGTAGCGATTGTCTGCTAATAAACAACTTACTTTCTCATCTTCTTTATTAACAGATGTCCAATTAATCAACCAATAGATTATTTTAAATAGATTCCGATTCAGAAAATATAGACATCGCTCATTCCACTACGCTCTGCGTGTGCGTCTCACACAGAAACATATTTTTGACACCTTAACGCCTGCACAGAGTGGGATACACTGCAGAGCGACGGATGAACTAACATATGTATGTATGTATGTATGTATGTATGTATGTATGTATGTATGTATGTATGTATGTATGTGTGCATGTTCATCGCTTTCTCTTTTTAATTTTAGAGTAAATTTTGACCGGCCATCTACTTAGTAGCAAGGTTGTGAAAGAAGGCAACTTCTTTTAACCATCATCCTTTGAATCTTAAAGAAGTCTTGCAGATTTTTTTTATGTAAGCATGTCAGTATGTCATTGTTCAGTTGTATTTCAAGATTTCTTACCAATAGAGAAAGAGCCGGTTTCTAACCTAGACCCAAGGCTCCTTCATTGAAATTTCAACATCAACAAGAGAGTATTTCGTCTGTCTGTCTATCTGTCTGTCTGTCTGTCTGTCTGTCTGTCTGTCTGTCTGTTTGTCTGTATGTATGTATGTATGTATGTATGTATGTATATGTGCAGATGTGTATGTTTTGTTTTATGTATGTATTCTAATGCATAATATTTACATATCTAGACATGCTCATATATATTTAAATGATAAACGTCTGAAAAGTTTTACAAATTTTTAGCTTTCTCCTTTCTGGTTTTGAGAAGCCTAATTTCTCAAGATTGGTATTTAGGCAGTGTTTTACATATCCCAGGGCCCCAATAATTACAGGTATAATCTTGAACTTGTAATTTGGATAGAGTAACTGTAGATTTCTCAATAGTTCAGCGTAGATATTCTCTTTTTCACTAATTTTCATTCAGCTTTATGTTAACATCCGCTGGGCAGCTAATTTCTACAATTGGACACAGTTTCTCTTCTCTATTCCAAATCATTATATTAGGTCTGTTGTGCTTCCATTTTATTTAGGTTTTCACAGAGACATTCCAGCAGTACTCCTTTTTATTATGAGTGGCTATGGCTTCTACCATATTGTGGGTTCTTATTTCTTCGTCTTTGGTGTTATGCTTCCGACGGATTTCATTATAGAGTGTGCTAGCTACAACATGTCTCATCGGTAGATAATACCATGATGACATTTTCTGACAACAACTGCTTGACATTTTCTGACAACTGCTTACGGTGTGGGTTGTGCTGTCGGTGTCAGCTCCATAAAGTCTACATCGGTTGTCACATTTTACTGCTTTTCCTGTATCTCTATCTCTATTGTGCATCAGGTATTTGGTTGATATGTATGTTTGTATGTATGTATATACGTTTTTGCTCATTCATCATACATAATTCTAACGCCCACGCATACCTGTTCTCTGTCTTTCACTCTCTCACGCATACATACATACATACATACATACATACATACATACATACGTACACATGCACATACATATGTGAGATACTATAGAGATTAAAATCTTCGCTTAATACTTTATTCCAAAGTGGATGACTCTCTTTGTTATTTGTTATGACATTAACGAACTATTTACAAGTTTATCTGAAAGGCATTATATGCGAATAACGAACTGTTTATACATTCATCGTTACAAAATTTAGAAGCTGTTTTATTATATAAAATAAGTTTAAAGCCAGCCATTCCCACCATTCATTTGCTATATGTAAAAGAATCTAACATCAACAAGGAGATCCTTTTTAATGCAGTTCAATACAATGATCACCAATGGAATCTTTGTAGAAATCTTAAAGTAATTCCAATCTTAATGACTATGCGATAGAGATTTACCAAGCTCTGTTACTTTCTACGTCTGCGGGTGAGTTGCGCGATTACATAGTAACATAATAGAAGTGAATGGCTAACCAAGTGTTCATGTACTGCTGTAAACAATAATACTCAGTCAGTTTCTTTAGTTGACAGAAAGAAAGTGTTTTGACCATTGCTTGACATTAAGTTTGATTTTAATGGAGGTATGAGCTGAATTCAGGAGTAAAAATATTTCAAGAGAACTTCAAATTCTCTTAGAAATATTTCCAAAATTATATATGGCGAAAAAAGTTTGTGTAGGACTTTAAATTAGAGTGGTATTAAAAAATAAAACTTTTGATGAATCCCTCACAGCGACTGAGATTAAAAGTTTGCCTTGACTTTAAAAATGGGTCTGTTGATATATCTTAGGAAATTGCGAGTCTCCTCCTTT
>NC_142936.1:22944654-22947154 GCF_046866305.1 Octopus bimaculoides | reverse complement strand
AATATCTCTATTTTCGGTCGCTTTGGAGCTTCAAAGTCTTTACTGTCTCTTTTGTCCATTAGGTATTTTGTAGCATTCACCTGTACTTGGAATGCAAAACGTATGGTTCTCGAAGTATGATGCGATGTAGCAGTCACGAGTTCAAGACAGGCTGCATTTCATGTCGATATTATCGTCTTCTTCAAATAGTCAGGAAACATACGCATGCGTAGTTTTTTTTTTTTTGTATACAGAACGTTTCACAGCCCGGTCTTTTTTGAGGTATGTTAGTCCAGGTGTTTTAGGGTTGTATGTATGTATGTATGTATGTATGTATGTATGTATGTATGTATGTATGTATGTATGTATGAGTATAAGAATGTGTAAATATGTTTGTATGTATCTATGAAAGTATGCATGCATATATATGTATAATATAAAATCAGATGAACTCACTAGATAGAATATACATGCCCTTGCTTGTGTATGTACTGCGTACACATACGCACGTACGTGCGCGCGCACGTACATACACACACACACACACACACACACACACACACACACATACACACACACACACAGTCGCACACACAGCAAATACTTTCATGAATGTGATGGATTGAGAGTCTGCACAGAAACAAATTACATTGAATATATTTTATATTGTGATTTTAGTATTGCAATAGTGTTACAATCTTTTTTTTTTTTTTTTTTTTTTTTTTTTTGTAAGGCGGCGAGCTGACAGAATCGTTAGTACACCGGCAAAATGCATCGCTACATCTCATCTGTCTTATGTTCTGAGTTCAAATTTCGCATAGGTCGACTTTGCTTTATTTAATCGGTGGTCGATTAAAGAAGTACCATCGGGGCAATGTAATCGACCAGCCCCTTCTCAAAATTTCAGGCCTTCTACCTACATTGTTAGAATTTTGAAGTTCTTGCAACGGCAGAATAACAGGACATAACCAGATATTTATGATCACACAAATCTAAATAAAATATTTCGATTGCTGCTGATAATAATATTAACATATTTACGATCATTTATTTTAAATATTTACTCATTCTTCGGCTATCGGACGCCGACGAAGGGAAATAACCCTGAAATCCGGATCCGTTCGTGCTGCAGATGTTGGTGAGAGGGATAACTACCCTTGGCAAACAGGACACAGTCGTGTGTCGATAAGCCAGCTGGAGGAGATGTCCTCTTGGGGCTAAAAGCAACAGTAACAGCCACCCCTAGGGGTCAGCCACACTTAAGTGGCAATATACTACACTTTATCGTGCAGTTACTGTTAATACTTCATTTAGAGAATTAACATTGCTATATATATATATATATATATATATATATATATATATATATATATATATATATATATATATATATATATATATGTATGTATATATATATATATATATATATATATATATATATATATATATATATATATGTATGTATGTATATATTATGCACTGAAATTGTTTTGAATTTGGCGCAGGACTATTCAAAACTTAGCGGATTACAACGAGGCAAGATGGATTTTTCGTTTTACGCACAGCAAGACCTGGTGAGATTTGAAGCACTAGCTAGAATTCGAAATCATGATCCAAGTATATCTATTGCCTTATTCTATGGCTTTTTAGCTGAGATATGTTAAATTCCACTCGTTTGCCCGATTTCTGATGGTCCGTTACATATTTTCAGTGAGATTAGTGGTTAAATTGGGGGTTTTACTTCCACTCTCTAGCAAGCTGGTGCTTCGGTACCCTATAATATAGTTAAGAATATATATATATATATATATATATATATATATATATATATATATATATATATATATATATATATATATATATATATATATACACATACATATACACTAATTGAATAGCCCGTCGTTGCCGGGCAATTTTTACAATAGAATGTCTTATATAATTTTTTTTGTATTCCATGACAGACCATGCCTTCCCTAACAGATAGGCCTATTAATCAAGACAGATTTGTGCAATGTTTCGCAAAAAAAGCTTCGTTGAGGATTATGTTTTCCTTTTTAAATTATTTACATGTCTGTTCGACCGTTTCACATGATTTTATTCATTAAACCCATTAAAACTTCAGAAGTTCTTACAACTTTGGTCGTCGTAATGCTTTACTTTCGTTTGTTTAATAAAAATTCTTCCACGTAATGATTTTGCTTTCATTTTCTCATAGACAGCTATCATGCAGAAAATGCCAGCTTTCAAATCCTGTTTTCTGATTAGGCAATGTTCAATAAACTTTAAACCGCAGGAACATTTTCCTGAAATTTTTCTGGAAGAAATAAATAAGAAAATCGGAATTAAGGTGAAAAATTATTTCAATACACCAAATTTGAAAATTTTGATGTAATTTTAAAATTTCACAATATGTGACAGCAGCAAGCAAGACCCTACAAAAGTAGAGAGACAAGCAGTTATAGGACGTCACACACACACACACACACACACACACACACACACACACACACACACACAC
>NC_142936.1:22937154-22939654 GCF_046866305.1 Octopus bimaculoides | reverse complement strand
GACTCCGAGCAACTTGACCGGACCGTGTCCAGCGTCCCACTACTGAGGCGCTGCCGGACGGTATGGGCTTGCTTCTCCAGGTGCCGAGCAGCAAACCCACCGACTTATCCCGGTTGATTTTCGCTCCCGTCACCGCTTCGTAGTCTTTCAGCGTTTCGCTGATAAGCTCGATGTGCTCGTGGCTAGACGCTATGACGGTGACGTCGTCCGCGTATGCCGACACGCTCGTCCCGCACCCCAGTTCTCGCGGGATGCCCCTCACCGTCGCCAACTTCCGCAGTAGTGGCTCGAGAGTCAATACGTACAGGAGCGGCGACAAGGGGCATCCCTGACGGACCGAACGTGCAATGTCAAAGGGTCCCGATAGACGTCCATTGACGCGAACAACCGAACGGATACCTGTGTACAAGGCAGCCATCCAGCCGCGGAAAACGGGACCGAAGCCGGCCGCTTCGAGGACGGCCTCCAAGTATCGATGGTCTACCCTATCGAAAACTTTCGATTGATCCAAATTGATCAGGGCCTCACCCATGCCAGGTTCCTTAACTACCCTCTCTATGATGTAGCGCATCAGATGGAGGTTGTCATGGATGCTCCGGCCCGGCACGGCGCACGTTTGCTCCGTGCCGACCAGTTTCTCGATGACAAGCGCCAACCGCTTGGCTAACACCTTGGCCAAAATTTTCAAGTCTGCATTGAGCAGAGTGATGGGCCTAAAGTTATCTATGGCGTCCCCCTTGTTTGGATCTTTCTTCAGCAGTGTTACCGCTCCTCGGCTCACAAATCCGGGAATGCTCCCGTTCTGCTGCCAGTTGCAGTACACGACCGCCAAGACGTCTCCAAACAAGTCTGGCATACAGTTGTAAAGCAGACCATCCAAACACGGAGATTTGTCCGTCGAGCAACCCGCCATCGCGTCCCTCACCTCCTCCGCAGTGATGACCCCTTCGCAGCACTCCGCCTCTCTTGCCGAGAGTCGTGGTAAGCTGTACAGGTAGGCACTAAAGTCCACCCTGCCTTCTCGCTCGCCACTCCTCCCGAACAGTCGGGCAAAATGCCGCTGAAAGGCCTCGCACATCTTGCTCGGCTCGAGCAATTCGCGCCCCTGTTCGTCTAACAGAGACCGGATGGTGGCTCTGTTACCCCGCTGCGCCTCCGCCACCCGGGCCTCTCGTGCGGCTCCAACACCTTCATTCCTCAGAGCACGCATACTTGCCCTGACAGCACACCCTTCGTGTTTAGCATTGAAGTGTTGGTCGAGGGCCAACCTCGCCGCTAAAACGTCGGATGCGATGCCACTTCTCAATGCCTCTTCTAACTTTATCACTAGCTCCCCTTCTACTCTGTTCTTCTCTACAGCTAGTGCCCTGCTATACCTTATTGCTTCCGCCCTTACTGCTCTCTTGAGGGCAAACCACCATTTGTTGCTGACGATGGCTCCCGTCAAAGCCCTCTTTACTAACGTGCTAATCCGGTCTCTGAAAACTTGTCTCGATGGGAAAGACGCGTTTAGTTTCCAGTAACCGGGACCCTGCCTATGTGCCTTATCTAAGTCTAGCGTACACGTCACAAGTTTGTGATCCGTGTAGCTGACTATGTGGAACTGTGGACATCCTAAGCTATCTCTATCTCTTGTCCTACACACTATCCTATCTAGATACGATCTCGAGGACCCAATGCGGTTGCTCCAAGTCCACGTTGGCACATTTGGGTGGTCGAGTCGGTACCTGTCAGACAATTGGAAGCGTCTGAGCAGGTCTCTGAGGCATTTGCATCGCCTTCTAGTTTTGTCACTCCCCACGTAGTCTAGATGCGTGTCCAAGGTAGCATTCCAACCCCCCCCCCCACTAAAAGTAAGGGACGAAACGTTCCCAGGAATACTTCTAGACGTCGAAAGAAGTCCGACCGACCTGTTAATGGAAGGCACATAAACTGCCAGCAGCCGAAAAGCGCCTCCATCGCTGCCGTCCACATCTAGGACAACCAGTCTACCCTCCGGGTCCGTAAATATCGTCTTTACTTGGAGATCCAGACTCTTGCGAAAAAGAACCGCCGTGCCACTACCGCCCATCCTCTGCAGACAGGGAGAAAAATAAATGTTAAACTGTCCGCCAAACATGGACTTTAGGGCCCGCGGTTCATGGAGTCTGGTCTCACTAATGGCTATGATATCCAAATTATGTGACTTGATGTCATTTAAGAGGTACCCTTGTTTCCAAGGGGACCCCAAGCCACGCACATTCACACAACCAATCTTCACCATGATTCTATTTATACGTGTGCTTTAAAGCACAAAAGGAAAGGAACGATGAGTTACTTACCGTTCGAACGTTTTGTTTCCTCCTTGGATTTTTCACCAAGGAGGCTATTGTACAATTTCTTGCACAAATATTTTTGACATCCCCCTACCGAGTTGGGGTAGAGGGATTTTATTTTGTGGTGCAATGCTGGTGATACATGGTAAATTTTAATGTGTTTTGGCGGTGTTGTGTGTGGGTGG
>NC_142936.1:22902154-22932154 GCF_046866305.1 Octopus bimaculoides | reverse complement strand
ACACACACACACACACACACACACACACACACACACACACACACACACACACACACACACACACACACTTTGTCTTTAGTTCGCGGTTCTCAGAGACGGTCGCGAGTGCATGTGTTCTGAAAATGCTGACATCACTGATGACTAGCATATTCGTTTTGTTACATGAAGTCGCTAAGCACGTGATAATGCTTCCCAACCGACTGCAGCTCATGTACATTTATACATCGTACTCTGTGTACAGCTATGTTAGTTGAAAAAAAGAAAAGGCAGAGAAATATTTTTATCAGGTCTCGGAGAAGATGGTTAAGTCAGTGTTTTCAACGGCAAGAGGTTCTTTGCAAAACTCTTGCAAAAAAATTCTGTCCATTTTATTTTAGAAAATTACAATTATCTCTTTGCATCTTAATCAGATGTCTCGGTTCTGTGAAATAATTTTGAAGATGGGTTCTTCACCGTATTTTTATATATTTTGCCTTTTATTCTTTTGTTTTGTGAGTCATGCTGGCTACCTCATCAACTGATTGTTCTTTGTATTTACAAGAGTGAAGTTGAGGGAGTTTGTGTGTTTAGCTGTTGCTGTTGCAATTGTTATTGTTGTTATTGATGTCTTTGTTGTTTCTTTTGGTGACCAGTTCGGTCGAATTTGGATAAATTCATAGGTAGGCTCTGTTTACTGGAAGACGAACGCGACCCGGCGCGTCAAGCTTACAGAGACAGGATTCAGTTGCCACCGGCGCCGCTGCTACCGTCAATGACGTCGTCGCCATTTTCAGGCGGTCAAACAAAAGCGAAAGAATTGTAGACTTCGAAACTGAAAGTCTGTGTCAGAAAAAAACTCACGCGCACGTAAAACGCCGTCGATGACGAATAAGTTCATGCATACATACATACATACATTCATACATACATACATACATGCATACATAGAGAAAAAAGAAACATTTATGATGAACTAATGTAGAACTTGCATCTCCTGTACCCTAACTATGAATTTTCATTTGTACTTATCATTGGTGCATTAGGTTATGTACCAATGAATTTGCTCAAAAACCGAGGACAACTCGGTTTCATAGAAAAAGAGTAAAACAAAAAAAAACTTGACGCGGATTCTCCAAATCCGATTTATTAGTGGTACAGTGAAGATTTGTAAGGCATTCCAAAAATTCCCCGTATGAGATTCCTATGTGAATAGATGTACACACTTGAGTGTATGCATCGACATTTCAACTAACACACCAACTATTTGCAAACACCGGGAATTCTCTTAATTCAAAATGTCTTGTCGCTTTGTTAGCGACCAGCTTGAACTCTCTCAAAAACTTAAATTAAGCTAAAAAAAATAATACCTAACACAATCATACATAATGCTTCATAATAAAAGCAACTACAGTTCAACAAAAAGGAGAAACCAATCTCTGGACAAATTTTGTAATTTGGTAACCAATTTCCCTTGTAATTTACTATCGCACCTGAAATTTAAATCTAATACAAGCCGAGAAGAATGGGAAATCATTAATGATCTCAATGATGATAAAAATATAATTATTAAAGAAGCTGATAAAGGAATTGTTGAGTCATCATGAATTCGGAACAATACATAAACACTATTCTAGCTCTTCTTCGTAACAATGCCTATTATGGAAAAACTAACAATTACTCACAATCCAAAGTAGTGTAAAAGCTCACTACCCTCATACAACAGCTCCAAAAGGTTTTAACGGAAAAGGAAAGGGCCTATTTAACAAAATTTGAATGCGAAACCAGCAACTTTTACGGAGTTCCAAAACTTCACAAAAGTGCAGCTATGAATAAAGCCTGTAACAGATCAACCTCATTAGTTATCCCAGAGATCTCAAAATGAGACCAACTGCAGTCGGTCCGTCTTGTAAAAGACATAGATTGAGCAATTTCATTGATATTCTTCTAAAATCTTTTCTTCAGCATATACCGTGCTTCATAAGAGATTAAATGGGACAAAACCATCATGGACTCATTCGATGTAATAAATCTTTACATCTCGATTCCACGCGAATACGGAATGGAAGCTATGCAATTCTGGTTGGAAGAATTTCCAAATGATATTCCTGACCGAACTGGAAAATGATTTATCATTGAAAGATGATAACTTTCTTCAATTTCAACGACAACACCTACAAATAGTTATCTGAGATTGCGATGGGAACGAGAGTATCCCCCACTTTTGCTAATGTTATCATGCAATATTTGGAAGTCCAAATATACGAACGCGCCAGACTGAAATTTTGTGATAACTTTAAAAAATACTTAGTCGCCAACTGGAAACGCTACCTGGACGATTGATTCATTCATTGTGTATAAATTGTGTGTGTGTGTGTGTGTGTGTGTGTGTGTGTGTGTGTGTGTGTGTGTGTGTGTGTGTATTTTTATACACGTATCTATCTATCTATCATCTATCTATCTATCTATCTATCTATCTATCTACCTACCTACCTACCTATCTATCTATCTATCTATCTATCTTCTTTCACTTGTTTTAATCAATTGACTGCGGCCACAGTCTAATGGTGCCGACTGGCAAATCAGATTTTGGGGTTGCGTCGAGTTGTGCGAATATAATGTAAGATAAATCGAGTAATAATAACAACAATCTTTACGCTAGTCAAAAGAGATAAAATCTCTCTGTTAAAACTCCATTGATGCTATATCGCCTGAAGAAATGAATCTATGTGTGTATATGTATGTATCTGTATTTATACACAAAAGTGCTTGTGCACATGAATATACATACGTACATAAACATACATAGATGAATACATATATACATACAGGCTCATAAAATCCGTAGTATTTCTCAATTCATAACCAATAGTTTCTCGTTTCGACGACTTGCATAATGAACGCACTTTACTTATAGGAAGATAATTTCTAATCTGTCCATTCAGGATTTTCAGGATGAATTTGATTGGTTGACAGGTAAAGAGAGAGGGTGACAATAGAAATGGTGTTAAAACGTCATAACACGCGTTGCTGTAGTTACGAATTTAAAGAAGCACTGCAAACGTAAAAAAGTGGCGAAATAACTCTGTTTATGATACGAGAATATTTTAACTTGTCAACAATTATTCATTCACGTGTTGCGGAGTAAATACATAAACGAAAAAGTAGGTATTGATATGTTGATATGAATGCATGAATGTAAATATGGCAGCGTAAGTTAAAATAAGGAAGTGAAAATCTAAAGGTAATCTTTATCAAATTATACTGCTTATGAAATAACAGCAACAGTAGTAGTAGTAGTAGTAGTAGTAGTAGTAGTAGTAGTAGTAGTAGTAGTAGTAGTAGTAGTAGCAGCAGCAGCAGCAGCAGCAGTAGTAGTAGTAGTAGTAGTAGTAGTAGTAGTAGTAGTAGCGGCAGCAGCAGCAGCAGCAGCAGTAGTAGTAGTAGTAGTAGTAGTAGTAGTAGTAGTAGCGGCAGCAGCAGCAGCAGCAGCAGTAGTAGTAGTAGTAGTAGTAGTAGTAGTAGTAGTAGTAGTAGTAGTAGTAATAGTAGTAGTAGTAGTAGTAGTAACAACGACATCAACTGCAACAACGACAAAAACAACGATATTTTTTTTTTCTAGAATAGGTACAACGCTGAAATTTTGTGGGGAGTGGGGTAATCGATTACATCAATCTCAGTGCTCAGTTGCTCCTTATTTCAACGATCCTGAAAAGATGGAAGCAAACTCGACCTCGGCGGAATTTGAACTCAGAATGTAAAAGCGGACGAAATGCCGCTAAGCATTTCACTCTACGCGCTAAAGATTCTGCCAATGCGTCGCTTGAGACCCTTCATGAATTAGAAACTACCACACAAGTTTCGTTTTATAAAAGATAACATCGATAAATTCTAAGATGTATAAGGTAACATCATACATGCAATATCTTACAACATACAGAAATAAATGACAGAGAACAGCTGCCTAAATTCCAAACGAAAATGTTCAATTTACAATAAAAGCCTACTTACAATAAAAAATTATGATTACGCCCCCAAAAGAAATCCTTGCAGAATCTAAATGCGACATGACTTCAGCAGCATCCACAGATACTAAGGAAATAGGTATCAAACTATAGAAAAAGGCACACAAAAATAATATGCAAAAGCAAAAGGCAACCAAAATGGAAAGAACGAATAAACACAAAAAGATTAAACTGCTTAGGTGTGAACTTAGATGAATTATCTAAGAGAAAAATGTTAACAGAAAGAAAAACAGAACAGTGAAGCGCAAGTACAAATTAACTGATATGACTGAAGTAATTAAATCCAAACAGTTAGAGAAACAAAATCTACAGTTTAAGCCACAACGTTTCCGTACTTTTGATTAACGAAGCAACTTCTACTGACAAAACAAAATCTTCAAAATGGATGCGAAAAGCAAAGAATAGAAATTAAGGACACACTTGAAATGCATGAGGTAGAATCATTGTGGAAAAGTATATCAAGTAATAACAAAGGATCTAATGGAAATTATGAGTGGATCACAAGAGAGGAATAAAGAATAGTGAATGAACAAGAACAAAGTTGGGAAGCTATCACCGTCAAGGAACTGAAAGAAGCCTTATCAAAGGCTCATAAGTGGAAATCCCCTGGACATGGTATGACACCAAACTTTTGGCTAAATGCTCTGACAACATCACACAAACAATTATTTGAGCGTTTTTCCGACATAATGAAAAACCCAGAAAAAATGCCACCTTGGCTGACTCAAAGGATAATCTATGTGATGCCTAAAAATGACGAAACCAAAATCCTGAAAAATTACTGGTCAATTACGTGTCTTACTACCACTGATAAAATACTGGTTTCAAATTTTGCCATAAGACCAACAATTACGGGGGAAGTCGATTTCGTCAACCCCAGTGCTCAACTGGTACTTATTTTATCGATCACTTACAAAATATTGACATCATTTCTAATGGAGCGCGCACACTAATTTCTCGACCAACATGACATTTTGCATTTAGAGCAAAAGAGTTGCCATAGGAATTCCTATGGCTGCAAAGATCAACTTCTGATTAACCGAATGATACTTGAAAATTGCTTCTCTAAAAGTCATAATCATAGTACAACTTGGATAGATTACCGAAAGACATTCGATAGTGTCTCTCACCCGCGAATCGCTAAAGCTCTAGACTAATACAAAATATCACCAATTATTAAAGGTTTTCTGCGCCAAAGTATGAGCATGTGGTACATAAAACTGTACCTCAATCATAAGTATTAAGATTCATTAGTATCAAGATTAATCAAGGTGTATTTCAAGGAGATTCGTTATCCCATTGCTTTTTTGTTTAGCACACTTACCTCTGTCGCATGAATTGAACTGTACACAATATGGACACAAAATGTTTGACAGAATCACATCTCTTTTATATGGAAGACCTCAAGCTATATGCAAAATATAATAACGATCTAGAGGGATTACTAACAACTGTGAAAAGTTTTAGTGACAATATTAACGTGGAAATTGGCTTGAATAAGTGCGCTGCCAAAGCAAGATTTAAACGGGGAAAACTCATTTCTACATCGTCCATAACGCTTTTATCAAAGAATTAGACCAAGGTGGAGCATACAAATATCTGGGAATAAAGGAAGGGGAAAGAGATCCAACACAGCACCATGAAGGAAAGAATCAGCAACGAATATTATAAGAGAGTGAGACTGATTCTGAAAACAGAACTGAATTCTCAGAATAGGATTTGAACCAATAATTTATTTGCTGCTCCAGTGGTACGGTATGGATATAATATAATTAACAGGAATATAAATGAACTCCAATGAGTGGACATCAAAACAAGATGCGTCATCCAAATCTACTTTCCTCGAAAAGTGGGTGTTAGAGCCATCCTCCAATTAGAATTATCTTACAAGACCATCACAACAGGATTTAATTCAGAAAAACTACAACAGGTTGTTCAAAAGATGGCGCAAACCTCAACTGTGCATCTCTTCAGAAAATTGCTATCGTTGTAACATAGTTACTAGCCTTAGGTCCCAGTGGTGATTGGAGCGTTAGGACTAATTAAAAAGGGCCTTGATAAGCAGCTCAACAAACTCTCTTGTAGTGTTAACGTGGGAGAACTTCAGAAAATAGTGTTGCTAGGTTCCGCACACATTTTACACCTATACTCTCCATGAGATGAGGACCTGCTGTGACCCTAGGGTCAAGGGATGACCCCGGTTCAGTAGAAGACAATGGATCACATTTTATTTTTAAAATAATGATGATAATAATAATAATAATAATAATAATAATAATAATAATAATCTTTTCTACTCTAGAAAAGTCGAGAGATATGACAGGTTAGCTTGGGATGTTAAGCAGTTGTGGTCGATGAAAGAGGTGGTAGTAGTACCAATAATTGTCGGAGCCCTGGGAACAGTGGGCAAAAATCTCGAAAAGTACATGGAACAAATAGGGGCTGCAATAATTGGTGGAGCACTTGCAGAAAACAGCACTGCTTGGAACCGCTCGAATACTCCCGAAGGTCCTCGAAGAATAAGAGGTGCTACCTTAGTTCACTGGTAGTGAACAGCTGATACTGTCAGCCTCAAAATCAGGCTAAAATATAAAACGTAATAATAATAACAATAACATCTACTATAGGCACAAGGCCTGGAATTTGCGGGGAGGGGGATAGTCGATCACATCGACCCCAGTATTTGACTGGTACTTAATTTATAGATCCCGAAAAAGTGAAAGGCAAAGTTGACATCGGAGGAATTTGAACTCAGAACATAAAGACGGATGAAATGCCGCAAAGCATTTTACCCGACGTGCTAACTGTTCTACCAGTTCGCTACCTTAACTACTACTACTACTACTACTACTACTACTACTACTACTACTACTACTACTACTAATAATAATAATAATAATAATAATAATAATAATAATAATGGTAATGATGATGAGGATGATGATGATGATGATAATAATAATGATGATGATAATAATAATAATAATAATAATAATAATAATAATAATAATAATAATAATAATAATGATTAATAATAATATTTTGTATAATACTTAAATGAATATTAAGATCAGAATCTACCCAGAGAGATGAAGTTGTGAAAAATAAGGTTGAAAATTATCCCCGTGCTAATTGATGCACTTGCCACACTCCATCCAAACTGTTTCCTAAGAGGCTGAACGATAATGGAATTGAGACGCGTATTGTCGACTGGCAGCAAAGAAGTGTCATCTTGTATTCTTTAAGAATACTAAGAAAAGAATCTTGAGATTTTGAGGATACTTGTTTCAGATAACCTCTCCGCTAATTAAATCGGAGGGCAATAAATAGCTTTTGTGTAAGAACGATGATGATGATGATGATGATGATGATGATCATGGTGATGATGATGATGATGATGATGATGATGATGATGATGATAATTGCAATAACAACAAGGGCAGGAGTAGCAATAATCCCATCACCCCCACCGCCACAGCCACCACCACCACCACCACCACCACCACCATCACTACACCACCAGAAGCAGCAGCACCACCAACGCCACCTTAGCCATCACCACCATCATAGTCACTACCACCACCACCACCACCACCACCACCAACACCACCACCCCCAGCAACAACAACAATGATGATATTCAAAATTTATGAATCTTCAATAAGACTGTTATCTGCAAATCGCTAATTTCCGAACTCGGCTTCGTACACACAACATAATAACACATCATGGAATATTCGATACGACACCTGACCGTAATGACATTTCTCTACTTTTCTTGTCAAACCCTCAGTTATCAACGATGACAACTAAGGATATGAGCCTGCCCTTCAAGGCTGGATTTACACGTAGCCGCTAAATAGTAAGCCATTCTTCCTCCATGACCTTCGGACACGAAGAACTGCCATCATCATTATCACGGTCACAATCGTCGCCACCGCCGCCGCCGCCGTCGCCACCAAAACCACCACCACTACCACCACCACCACCACCACCACCACCACCACCATTATCATCATCTATCTATCTATCTATCTATCTATCTATGTGAAAGAGAGCGAGTGTGTGTGCGCGCGCGCAAGCATGTGTGTGTGTCTGTTGTGTGGTGTGTGTGTGTGTGTGTGTGTGTGTGTGTGTGTGTGTGTGTGTGTATGCTTGTGTGTAAATATCTGTGCGAGTGTGAGCGCACTTGTCTTTGGGTTTGCGCTCGTCCCCAACCTTTCGATAATCGGCTTTGGTTTGTTTTGTGTTCCCCTTCACTTTGCAATTTAGTAAAAAAAAAAAAAAAAAAAAAAAAAAAACGAGATCGATAGAATAAGTACCATACTTGAAAATGAATAATGGATGCCGATTTGATTGATTGAACCCTTCAAAATAGTACTCCAGCATGACCGCAGTCCAATAATTGAAACACAAGCAAATGTAAAAGAGTGAAAAGTAAGACTGTCAGCGCCTCTCATCTGTGATGTCTGCTTCATATTACAATGGGAAAATCGAACTGTTTTAATCTGGTCAAGTTGGAGTTAATCGGATGATCTTGATGTATTAGGGGTTGGGGGTTATTTCTTCGAGTGTTGCATATAATCCCAAATATCCAGTGTCTAAAGTACAATTAACTAAATGCATACAAATTATGTGATATACAGGAAACCCTTGCGTTGCAGAATCAACGTGTTGCTGAAAATCTTACCACGATGCGGGATCACGTAACACGAAATTAACTTTTTCACTGATTTTCATGTTACAAAGTGAGATGCGTTCCAACTGATATTTTTGTGTAAAAAACAAAAAGAACAAAAAACTAGTAACATGATCATTTTTGTGCATAAAAATGACAATGAAAATTTCATAATTTCTAAACATAAGTAGTACAATATATATAGATAAATACATTTGAAGAGAATGATATTAGGAAATAAATAAAAACCATAATGTCACCATAAGGTACGTTCTTGGCTTAAAAGATGCTGGTTCCTGTGTGAGGAGTAGTGCTGGAATGAAATTTACTGGGAGAATGAAGGATACTATTTTCTAGTTCATCATGAACATCTACTGGAGTTGTGAAGAACTTACCCAAAATGTTTATGCTGCATCATCTCTTTCTACTACTCAGTGTAGGAACTGAGCTCATTGCAAAACCCTCTTGTGAATTTATGTTTCACTCACGATTAGGGTCATGATTATTAGCAAAAACTTGCAGATCTTTTTCTATAAGTGCTAACGCATTAACTGTATTGTTTGCAGACAGTAAGTTCGCGGAGTTACCGTATTTTCATCTGTAATCTCAGTTCACCACCACCACCAACAACAACAACAAAAAAGAAAAATGTTTTCATTTGTCGTCAAAAAATTTGGTCCTAAACTAAGAGTTTTTTGACATGCAGAATCCTTTAATGGCAATCATTTATTATCATTTCATCAAGATTTTAAGATACTGGATCCATAAAATTTCATTGATTTTTCAATAAAACAGCTTATGAGGAACAAAGTATAGCATAAAAATTGGGTTGTTTTTTTTTCAAAAAAAATTGATTTCTCTTCAATGAATTGGTTTTTCTTCAAAATCAGAATGTTTTCTAAAAATTTTACTGAAAAAAAAAACTAGTAAAAATCTTAAATTTTCTGACAAATTACGTAAGCTTAATTTCCTCTGAATTTGCGTTTGGATGATATTCTTGAGCACTGAATAGTAATAGTCTGCCATCATGTATAAACCTCATCTACCTTGATATCTTTGTTCCATTGATTTTTATGTCCCGATTGAAACGTTCTCCCTGCTCATCACTCGTGTCCCCAAGATTTTCAGGGAATTTATCAATGTAACTGTGGAAATAGTGCAGTTTTATGCTCATTTTTGCTCCCAATTTCTGAAAGACCTTCAGCATGCTGTTGACTGTTTCGGCATAGTTGGTTATTTTCTTATTGTCCAGAGAATCATTTACAACTACTACAAATGAATTCCATACTACTGCTTCAATTCAGTTCATTGAAAAGTTCCCATCTTTCCTCAATTTTCTGATTTGAGGCCCATCAAATACTCCAGCTTTTATTTTTTCACTGCTCAGACCGAGAAATGTGGTGCAGATAAAGTGATCTATCCCTATCCAGAGCTTTAACAAACTGCTTCATAATGCCAAGTTTGATATTGATTGGAGGAAGGAGGATTTTTTTGCCCAGTTGAACTAAAGGCTCTTCAAACACATTAAAATACCTTGAAACTATTGTTCGCTTCAGTCATTCTTTGATCACCCCATGTTTTCTCCTGGCTCTGCTGTCCTATGCACATAAAAAGCATGAATATTCAGTGTATTCATTTTGTTGCCCAAGGGAAAATTGAATATCTTAAAATATACGCATATCACCCATTGATGATTGTGGGGTTTAGTATCTTAAAATCTAGGCATGATGACAAAAAAATTTTCCATTTTGGGATTCAGCATATAAAAATATAAACCCCTTCGAATCAACTAAAAACGTGCTGACAACAAAATGGCTTTGAATTGTGTAATGTTTACATCACTAGAGCTGCTTTTAATTCAAAATTTTATTTTGTTGCAGATATACATACATACATACATACATATATATATATGTATATATATATATTATAGAGTAATTACTATATTATATAATAACTTACAGTGTGCTTCTATTTCGGATTTATGTTTTACCGACGATTCATATATATATATATATGTATGTATGTATGTATGTATTATTATTATTATTATTATTATTATTATAATAATATATATATATATATATATATATATATATATATATATATATATATATATATATATATACATATGCTTAAAGCTTCTAAGCAATCACTGTGCATTGATTAAGGGGTAAATAATCTAATATTGGGGCATATAAATCCTCGACGGAAAAAGTAGGCTTTGCCGTACGTCGAGAGCTTATATGCCCCAATATTAGATCATTACGTTAGTCAATGGACGGTGATCGCTTATAAGCTTTAACCTTATGAAATAGTATTATTATTTACAGATTGTAAAATTCATCACCACTTACCAAATAATTGCAGATACACACACACACATATATGTACATATGTATATATACACACTCACACACACATATATATGCATACTCATATGTATATACACAACTTCTCTTTACATCCTTGTCACCGAGTAGACAGCCAATCAAAATAAACACTAAGCACTTACTAGGAAGAGATACGTGCATATATACATATGCCAGAGTTTAATGTATAAAATATACATAGCCTTTTGAAACCTATTCATCGAATATCATTGTGAAAATAATAATGTCATCACAGCAGAAAAAGGAGCTGGGGAAAAGGGAATTTAGGGACGTGCTGAGCAATTGTTGATCAACAAAACTGTTAAGTAGGAAGTGCGGCGGCATAGTAACCCGCTTTCAAAGTATCTGGACTATTAGAAAGCTTTTGATTCTGTCACCCACTCGAGGACGTTAGAAGCAGACAGCCTTTGATTGTCATACAGTGTTTCTCAGGCAGTACCTGCTGGAAAAACAAAACAAAGCAACAACGAAAATAAATGTATGAACCTAGTGGGGAATAGCGAAAAGTTGCAGAAAGACACTTACCCGCAGTGGGACCGAACCCGGCACCATGTGGTTAGTAAGCAAGCTACTTACCACACAGCCACTCCTACGCCTATAGCAAGTGCAAACATAAAAGGCTGGATATTGTTGTTTGGGACAAACAAAAAAAGTGTGTACCGTTTTAGAAGTCAGCTGGTTTGATAATGTGAATATTTCTTCGACGATGAAAGAGAAAAAAAGGTTACTATGGACAATTGAGTCGAAACCTTCAGTTTCTCTACCGTGGAGTAGCCTATAGGAGAGCCAGTGGAGCGACTGTCCTACCCTGAGCACATTTTCAAAATTGGTGCCGTTTCAACAATTTTTTTTTACTTATGCGATAAAAGTCAAATCTTATTTTTGTAAATCGCACGGCCTTGGAAAAAACTTGATGGAGTCAGTACTTTATATGACCCAACCTCCCGTGTTTTTAGAACTGTCTGCTCAATCTCTTGTGATGTGTTGATATCCGCTGACATCTGAAGAACCAAAACAAACCCTGTCGTCATAACCTCTTGACACTGGACAATCCCGTGGAGTTTCATCTTTTTCACGTGTCACCTATATCAATACTTGTAAGTTTTATACATAATGACATTGTTACTGAACATGAAATTAGTGGATGTAGAATGCAATTATGTATATTATAACTAATGAAATATTTCGCGTAATATAAGAGATATGAATTTAAAATTGTTTGGTATGTGTTACGGTGCCTTTTTTTTATGTGCTCGCTCACCCTAACTCTAGAACCTAGCTACGCCTCTACTTCTATATCCAGATTATAAATTCACATTAATAATAATTAGTGCATTCGGTTTCGTGAATAATACTTAAGTGATACTCTGGGAATGGTCGTGTTTTCGGAGTATGAAGCCAAACAGTTGACACTCGTATTTCACAATTTTACTCTAAGCGAAACGGTAAAAATATGCAAGACTTTCTCCAAGTTCAAAATGTGATATTGCTTTTGATATCAACATTTCAACGATTGAGTTTTGTGACTTTTTTTAGAAAGCAGCCTCTTCCTCACCGGAAGACTTCAAATAATTAAAAACAGAAAAAAAAAAAGACATACATACTGATACTGGGTTCGTATTTTTATCGAAGCGAAAGCTTACAAGTACTTCTATGTGTTATAATAGCGAATGTGCACATGTCAGTGCGTGCATGTATGTAATGTGTGTGTGTGTGTGTGTTATTTCTTTACTACCCACAAAGGGCTGCACACAGAGGGGACAAACAAGGACAGACAAACGGATTAAGTCGATTATATCGACCCCAGTGCGTAATCGACCCCGAAAGGATGAAAGGCAAAGTCGACCTCGGCGGAATTTGAACTCAGAACGTAGCGGCAGACGAAATACCGCTAAGCATTTCGCTAACGTTTCTGCCAGCTCGTGTGTGTGTGTGTGTGTGTTATTTACGTATGTGTAACCAGTGCATTTTGATGAAGTACGATGGTGAAAGTGAGATACGTATTCGGTGACAGTATAATTCTGTACAGGTAGAATAATTTTCTTATGTGGTAACTGGACAACGCTTATATAACGTGCGTCTTGTTTGTGTTGGTTTCTGTGTACGTGCGGACATATGAATATTTATTCTTATTTTCCTCCCATCCCACCGTTTGAATCTTTCTTTCTTTCTTTCTTTCTTTCTTTCTCTATACACAGCCACTCCCTCTCTTTCGCTTTTCCTCTTAATCTCATCATTTCTCATGACAGGTTTCACCGCCCACTCAACCATTTACACTCCACCTCCTGTTATTATCTGTAGACGTGCCTTATATTTATTACAACTACACACGTGCACGCGCACTTACAGACTCACGTACGCACACATACTTATATACACATATAAATATTATATGTTGTGTGTGTGTCTGTGCGTGTGTTTAAGTAGGTGTATATAGTAAATATGTATTTATGTATGTCTACATAGCGATATCTATCTATCTATCTATCTATCTATCTATCTATCTATCTATCTATCTATCTATGTGTATATATGTAATAATAATAATAATAATAATAATAATAAATAATGATAATATATATATATTCTTTTAGTTTTTTATTCTTTTACTTGTTTCAGTCATTTGACTGCGGCCATGCTGGAGCACTGACTTTAGTCGAGCAAATCAACCCCAGGACTTATTGTAAGCCTAGTACTTATTCTATCGGGGTCTTTTGCCGTACCGCTATGTTACATGGCCGTAAACACACCATCATCGGTTGTCAAGCGATGTTGGGACACACACACACACACACACACACACACACACACACACACACACACACACACACACACATGTATATACGACGGGCTTCTTTCAGCTCCGTCTACCAAATTCACTGACATGTCGGCCCGTGGCTGTAGTGGAAGACACTTGCCCAAGGTGCCGCACAGTGGGACTGAACTCGGGACCATGTGGTTGGTAAGCAAGTTACTTACCACACAGTCACTCCTGCGCATATATTTACATACATACATTTATATTATACGTGTGTGTATGTATGCGTATATATATATATATATATATATATATATGCATGTATATATGCGTTAAAGTGTGTGTGCGTGTGTATACATATATATATATATATATATATATATATATATATATATATATATATATATATATATATATATATACATATATATATATATACATATATATACATATATATATGTGTGTATGTATATACGTATGATTACTCATTACGTATCTATCTCTGTAAGCTACCCAAACGTCGCCATTTTGGTATCGTCTGCAAAGCACTTATAACCATTCAACTGTGTTTATGACATTTTTTTAATATCAAGCAAATTGTTGCGCATCCTCACAGCGTTTTTGTAACATCTTCCTCCTGCTTGTTTACAATGATAATGATGACATGATGATGATGATGATGATGAAGATGATGATGATGAAGATGATGATGATGAAGATGATGATGATAATGATATCGGTGGTGATAAAGACGTCAGCGACGATGACGACGACGACGACGACGACTGGTATTAATGTCGTTAGTGTTTATGTCGTATTTTCCTTCCGGTATATGTTTTTCTATGTTTGTTTTATAAGCTCCATAATTATTTGATTTTTGTTCTTTTTTCTTCCTTTTGTCCTGCATCGTTATTTTATTTATTTATTTATTTATTCTAAAATTTTATGATTTCGTTTGTTGTAGGTGCCTTTTATAATGATTCATCGTTTGAAAAGGACTATCCAGCATCTTGCGTTGTTTGTAACACAATCTTTACGCTGAATGCTCAACAGAAAATTTCCCCCATCACTCTCTCTTTCTTTATGTCTTCCTTTGTTTCTTGTTCGTTCATTCGTAAATTCTAGATGAAACTGTATGCCCACAAGCATTTACCCCCCCCCCCCCCACACACACACACCAATGACAATGCTGTGTACGTGGTCTGAGGGTGATATTACAAGATGGACCAGTGAGCGATTAGAATCTTTCTTGAAGAGAAACAAAGGAGTTACATAATTAGGTCGAGGAAGGAAGCATAAACTAAGAATTAACGAAAGTTGCCGAATAAATGTGACCAACACGAGACCCTTTATATTATGTATGGACAACTTTTTTCGAGATGCGGTCTGCATGGGACAGGCGGGCCGCATGAGACAGGCGGGCCGCACGAGACAGGCGGGCCGCATGAGACAGGCGGGCCGCATGAGACAGGCAAGTCCTGGCATCAAGGCACTGGCATCGAGTAGGTTTAAAGACCGCATCTCCCACTTGCCTGGCCCTAGCAGTCGGAAAAGGAAGCGCTGTAGAATCGTGGTTTGATTTGCTCCACCCTTCTCTCTCAACGTCAAGACTTGTGTCGGAAAGATTTCTCTTAGATTAATAAACAAACATTATACACACACGCACATAAATACAGGTATTTGTTTAACAGGCACAATCTAAGAGTCTCCTTCAGTTGTACACTCAAAGTAAAAAACATTTTATCAGGTACCCATAATACAAGGGAGGAGGCAGGTTGCTCTTGCAGGGTATATAATAACTGTCCAGTAGGAAACCGATACGAGGTTGAAGGGGTCATTTAAGAGGCTTCGTGATATCTAGACCTAATATCCGTAATAACAGTGATGTAACATCGAACAGAAATATTATTGGCAGATTAACCAGGTCTCATGCCAATACAGTTGCCATGCCCAGAGATAATAACCAAGCCAGGACCAGCATCACAGAAAACGCCTCCGATGATCTCGGTACCACCGTCACGGATAATGAACAAACCATAGATGCAGATAGAGTGACCAGTACAAACGCCACAACTACAAATAATGACCTATCCAGAACCAACAACTTGGAGGAGGTGTGTGCCGTTCCCAGTTCCGCCACTAGATGAGGACCAAACATTCATCTTCGACACAGATGGGATGACCAGCCCCACGCCATATGCTACCAGGAGTGCGAATAGGGCCACATCACATGTATATAAATATATTGTTTCGGCGAGTCATTCTTCAGAGTCCCAGAATGACGGTTTGTCACGACCCTGGCCCACCATGTGTAGCACATCAAAGATCAAGAAACCCCGCGTGATATCAGGTGGAAAGTAATTGATTATCCGGGCCCGTATATTAATGCAAGTGGCCGTTGCAAGATCTGCATCACGGAGAGAGCCAATATTCTTAAAGACTATAAGAATCCTGGCGCATTAAACAGCCATAAAGAAGTGTTTTCTAAATGTATCAACTTCAAGCGCTACTTACAAGAAAATTGGATCTCCCCGTTTGCTCGTTAGACCCCTTCGAGTCCATAAAGGCTTTTTTCCCTCTGATTAAGGGGAAATAACCCGTACTCATTAACATTTTTTTCATATTCCTCGAGTTCTGAGCGTTTCCTCTCATCTGCGACGTAGATATTTTAAAATTTTGTATTCGTAAAGAGTCTGATGAGCTGTCTACAAGGCTTGGCTTTGTGGGTGCAAAACCTTGGGTAACTTTATATAAAATTTTGTTTTATATATATTCAGGAAGATGATTCTTAAGAGGATCGGAGAGCAAACAAAGCGAAACTGTGTGTAAATGCATATCTTAAAATGTGTCAGCTCTGCAGCGGAAGCAAATAATATCGAGCTTCTACACAATAAATAAATAAATAAATAAATAAATAGATAATAATAATAATAATAATAATAATAATAATAAAAATAATAATAATAATAACAATAATAATAATAATAATAATAATAATAATAATAATAATTTCTACTGAAGGCACAAGGAGGAGACTTGTCGACTACATCGACCCCAGTGTTTCAGTGGTACTTAATTCATCGACCCCAAAAGGATGAAAGGCAAAGTCGACCTCTGCGGAATTTGAACTCTGAACGTAAAGACGAACGTAAAACCGTTAAGCATTTAACCGAGCGAGCAAACGATTCTGTCAGCTGGCATTCCTAATCGCTTTCCTTAGTGAACATTGTTATATGAAATGAACAAGTTTACTTTAATCTGTTACTTGTTTCACACATTGGACTGCGACCATGCTGGGGCATCGCTTTCAAGAGTTTAGTCGAATAAATCAACCCTAGTACTTATTTTCAAGTCTGGTATTTATTCTATCGGTCACTTTTTGGTGAACCCTGAAGTTACAGAGACATAAACAAACCAACACCGGTTGCCAAGTGGTGGTGTGAGACCAGCATAAAGACACACACATGCTTTTATACTTATTTTGAATCCTGTATAGTCTGTAAACCGACATTTCCAATTGTGGAGGTCTTTTCGGCATGAAACCATTGGTTGTCTTGTGAAACCACAGATAAAGTATATTTATCCACCAATGTGTCGTTGACCACTCATCCTCACAGTTCAATAGTAGCGTGTGCACATGTTATGTATGTATTGGGATTCTTTCAGTTTCCGCCTACGAAGTTCACTAAGAAAATTAGTTGACCCGGAATTATAGTGGAAGAAACTTATCCAAGGTGCGCAATGAGACTGAACTCATAAGCATGTAGTTGGGAATTAAACTCCCTACCACAAAGCCATGCCCGCGCCTATAAATAAAAATTTTAAACAGTGAGAAATATGTTCCTAACGATTTTTGACACAAACTATATCTTCTATTGCGACTCCCATTAATTCACATTCTCCTTATACACGCATGCCATTAAAGGAAGCAACCAAGCGTTGTGAAAAGATCAAGTGACCTTTCTAAAGAATATTGCATTCAGCCAGTAGCTATTTTCGATGCTTTTGAAGGTGATTTTTTCACTTCTTGTAAATATTTACGTACTCCATGCTACACACTTCTGTTACGGCTTAGGTCGTCGTTATATCTAAAACTAAGCCAACTGTTAATGCCCTTTCATATCTGTTATTTAGTTTTAGTTTCTATTTAGGTGTTTCTCAATATATATCTTATTGTGTATTTTTTTTTCCTCTCTCAAAACCTACTGTTTGTATAGTTTATACATGGCTATGGTTGAACAAAGAGGATGAATAGAACTCAATACACGAGTATATATATATATAATCTATTATTCTAAAAAGTAGAAGATAAAAGTGACTTAAGGGCTGAAAGTTTCGTGTATAAAACTGCTTAAGTGATCAGAGCCATGCACGAAACTCTCAGCTGTTCAGTTACTTTGTGTCTGCTGTGATTGAGAACTAAGAAAATAGATTTCACACACACACACACACACACACACACACACACACACACACACACACACACACACACACACACACACACACACACACACACACACACACACACACAGATGTATGTGGGGTTTAGTTCACTAAAAGAATAGGTACGCTAAGAGTTATAATTGCTCATCCCTTAGGTTCCAAGTTCACAGCTGAGGCTGGAGCTAAGGATCCGTATCAGGCTTCCGAGTTAGCAAATATATGTTATATAAGAGGGAAAAGGGCAACAAACCCAAGTCAGGACAGGTATCTCATGTCATTTAGAATATTTAATTAGGGTACGGTGAATTTGAGGTCTTACAGCTGTTTCTGGGATATCCTAAGTGATAGGCTAGCATGTCCGTACCCTGGGTACTCCGTCATCAGAGACAAGGTGAGTATGTATGATGACGGAATACCCAGTGTACCGACCTGTTAGCCTATCACTTGGGATATCCCAGAAACAGCTGTAAGACTTCAAATTCACCTTACCTTAATTAATTATTCTAAAGGACTTGAAATACCTGTCCTGCCTTGGTTTTTGTTGTTCCTTTCCCTCTAATATAATATAATATAATATAACATAATATGTGTGTGTGTTTATTCGTGTATATATTTGTGTATGTATGTATATATATATGTTTATTCGTGTATATATTTGTGTATGTATGTATATATATATATATATATATATATATATATATATATATATATATATTTAAACTTATCCAACATGTCTGTGACTTTAAACAATAGAGATAGACTGTGATTTGATAAAGATTTAACTATTATTTCTGCTAAGCAGAGAAATCACTTAGTAGTCGTTTCATTACTTCGATGAATTTACCTTGTAATTAGAAATTATAGTTAAGTGCGGGCTGCCACATTTGATAGGGTGAAACAAGTGCATTTTTTAATTTTACTATAACCACAATGAGAAGGAAATCCATTAGAGTTAATGAACATTACTATCACATATGTCAAGGAAGAAAACTTCCAAAACTTCAACAAACCCATTGCTGTGTGGTTAAGAAGTTTACTTTACAATTTATATGGTTTCGGATTCAGTTCCACAGTGCAGGACCTTCGGCAAATGTCTTCTGCTATAACTCCAGACCGACCAACGCCTTGTGAGTGAATTCGGTAGACGGAAACAATGTGGACGTCTGTCGTATCATTTTATCTGTTCTCGTTGGTACTTACTCTTCCTTTACTTTCTCTTTATCGTCTGTTTTGTCTCTCTTTCAGTTTCCTTTATCCAATTTCTTTCTTGAATATCGCTGCTGCTGTTATTGCTGGTCTGTCACAAAATCCGTTTCCTTCATTTGCCTTTCTTTTCGTGAATACCACCTGAGTCGTACGTTCTTTAATTCCTGTCCTATCTTATGTTTGTAAAGCAACGAAAGTCATATTTATATTTTCCTTCGCGCTAGCTCTGTTTCGATATCTATGTTGTTTTCTGCTCTTAATCGAAAAAATGAAATATATTTTGTTATTGATATGTTACATTCATCTGTCTGAAATATTCCATCTTATTCGTATTTTGCTGTCTTCAATGTTCAAAGTGTTTCTCTTTGTAATGTTTCTCGGAACCATAATACTTACAATAACTGGTGTAGGTATGGCTTAAAGCCTTTGGACTTTAAAACACCGAAACTATGCTGTTTCTGATGCCTATAGCTGATAAGAGGAGTTCAATTTAATTGTCTTTTTCCGCTGATCGTTTTCATGTCTCACATCGATAGCCATAGCTGTGTGGTAAGAATCTTGCTTTCCGACCACATGGTTTGGAGTTCAGTCCCATTGCATGGCACCTTGGGCAAGTGTCTTCAACTATAACTTCGGGCATACCGAAGCCTGCGAATGCATTCGGAAGACGGAAACTGAAAGAAGCCTGTCGTATCTATCTATCTATCTATCTATCTATCTATCTATCTATCTATCTATCTATCTATCTATCTGTCTGTCTGTCTGTCTGTATGTCTGTCTGCCTGTCTGTCTGCCTGCCTGCCTATCTGTCTGTCTGTGTATGTGTGCGCGCGCGTGCGCGGAGGTGTCTGTGTATGTCCCCCACTTGACAACCAGTGTTGATGTTTTACATCCCCGCAACTTAGCAATTCGGCAAAGCGATCGATAGTAAAAAGGTACTGAGGTTGATTCATTCGATTAAAAATTTCTTCAAGGCAGTGCTCCAGCATGGTCGCCGCAGACTAATGACTGAAACAAGTAAAAGGTAAAATATATATATTGGTTCGTTTATACCCTCACAACTCAGTGACTCGACAAACAGAGTCAATAGACAAATAGAGTCGATAGACTTTTCAAGTTGGTACCCCATTTTGACTCCAGTCCAATGATTATTGCAGGAAGACGAATAAAAGATATGCAATGGTTTTGGGGAAGTTAGTATGATGTTTGGTTGCAGTGATGACGACTCTAGAAATGTGTAAGTCTTTTAGTTCTCCACACAAAGCTACCTGATCACCGAAAGAGTTTTACGAGTTCATGGTTTTAGCATGGAAATAATTGACTGATTAAGTATCTTTAAGCATCGGATTAAACGGCTTATGCATTTAATGTACAGGGTGTCCACAAAGTCTGGGTACATGGGGATTAACACATACTTTAAGAAATTATTATTTCTTATATTTAATTGTTTATGTTATGATTTTATTTACTCCATGTACCCAGTCTTTGTGAACACCCTGTAGAAGTCAAACTGACGGACAGTGCACGATGCCGAACTACTTACAGGCTTTTGGATTAACTGATATCATTGCGCTTATTTTTTTTATACAACTATGTTCGTCTTTCAGTTAATAAAATATCTTTTCATATTTATGTATTCCTATAGAAAGTTCTGTCTTCGTCTTTTAGTTATTTGTCTTTTCAGCTTCTTTTTAAATTGAATGATTCTGTGGAGCCTTTTCTTCACTGAAAGTTTACATTACTAGTTTGCTTATGTTTTAATTTTCAAAGATAACACATTCTATTTTGGATTTCTTTTTTAATGTATAAATTTTCTGAATATTTAAAATCAACAAAGACCCGTGCTGTGAATTTGATAAACTGAATTTTGTAATTTTCTAAACACATCGACAAGCACCCCGTAACGAGGAACGATTGTCATTCCTTGTACTATATTGTGTAAATAAAACTCACAAGAAATAAAAACGATTGATATTGTTATGACATGAATGGCAATGTCTTATGCTTTTAAGTAAAAATACAATGTCTTAACATAACACAAGAGAAAATATCTGGTATTTCTTCAATACAAATGATAAAAACAATAATTATTAGAATTTCTTTTTTGACCTCAAGGGCTTAACTGCATAATATAAAACGTGTCATATGGAAGGTTCACAGAAACGACAATGAATAAGGGGAAGCAAATACGTAATACAACATAGAAAGGAAGGTTAAAACTTTAGCAAGCAAACAGAAGCTACTAACCACACGGGATGAGAAACAACAATTTTGGGACGATCAGAACATTCAACGACTCCAGTAATTTTCAACACCGGACACATTATATCAACCTCATTACTTGAGTGGCACTTTATTTTGTCCGACCCCTGTAAGGATGAAAGTAGAAGTTGATCTCGGCAGCATTTGCACTCAGAACCTAAACATCCGAAAGAAATACCGCATAGCTTTTGTACGAAGTTCTAATAATAATAATAATAATAATAATAATAATAATAATTATAATAATAGTAGTAGTAGTAGTAGTAGTAGTAGTTATAATAATAATAATATTAATAATAATAATAATAATAATAATAATGGTTTCAAAATTTTCCACAAGGGCAGCCATTTTGGGGGAGAGGATGACTTGATTACATCGACCCCAGTGTTTCACTGGTACTTAATTTATCGACACCGAAAGAATGAAAGGCAAAGTCGACCTCGGTGGAATTTGAACTCAGAACATGAAGACAGACGAAATATCGCGAAGTATTTCGCCCGGCGTGCAAACGATTCAGCCTAATAATAATAATAATAATAATAATAATAATAATAATAATAATAATAATAATAATTTTTTTTTTAGTGGGGGGAACCAAGAATCATAGATATCGCCATACCTGGAAATGTACGCGTAGATGACAAGAGCTAGAAGAGATGGAGAAATACAGATTACTAAAAGACAAAATTGCAAGAATGTTGGCAATTAGGAGAGCAGCTGTTACCTCACCAGTTGCAGGGGCACTCAGAGCACTAAGAATCAGGTTCGAGAAATATGTCGGAGAAATTGAAATTTACATGAGGGCAGAGTAGGCCGCACCAAAAACTGCTCTATTGGGGACAGCTAAGATTTTGAGATTTGTGCTTAGGTGTTGAGTGACTTCCACAATAAGTTAACATCCTGGTACCAAAACTTATGATTTGCAGAAAGAGACCCTGTGAAACTTCTGACAACAGGTTGGTGTTGGTTCTCTCAGAATCAACCAGAACAAGTAAGACCGAGAGCTCTGAGAAGTAAAATAATAATAATGATAATAATAATAATAATAATAATAATAATAATAATAATAATAATAATAATAATAATGCCCGGATGCAGTACCATGCAGTGGCTCTCATGGTTTCTGATCTTAATTGATTGGAAGTGTTATCATGTACATTGTTTTGTCTTGGTATAAAAGATGGGCTACAGCAAATATTCTGCTCAGTATCACAGATTTGCTTGTCATTTGTTTGACCTTAACCAATTGAGCATGTCCCTTGGTGGCCGACGATATGTGCATCTCTGATCACGAGCAGAAGTAGTGGGGGAGCATCATAGCCATATGTTGAGAGGAATTCTTTGGGGTTTGAATAATTCAACTTTGGAAACATGGGTGATTTGCTCAATATCCTTAAACAAACCTTATTCAGGGACCTTTTGAGCGGGATGGGCTACTCGACCTGAAGAAAATTCTAACTGGGCCCCACCTGCGAGGTCATGCGCTGTTTATCTTGATATGAGATCACCATGTCGCGCACATATGGTTGTGATGCATGTGCCTGGTGTACCCTTATCAGACGGGTAGTCATGATGGGTATAATGGGCTTCGTATATTTTACCCCAGTGTCACTTTGATGGCATGCACTGCTCTCTCACTCAATAATAATAATAATAATAATAATAATAATAATAATAATAATAATTCTTTCTACTAAAGGCATAGGGGAAGGGACTAGTCGATTACATCGAATACAGAGGGGACTAGTCGATTACAGAGTTTTGAGCATCCATGATTTGATTTAAGTTGAATAAATCACGTTGAAAGTGTATAAATATAGTTTTCATTTAATAAATGTATATGAATATATTTTATTTTGTATTTAAATATATTTCGTTTGGATTTAAAGCGTATGTGTATTAATTTATTTTGTTTTGTTATTCGATCGTTAGTTTGTAATTTTAAAAAATCAAATGCTTTTATTTAAAAAAAGATTGCAGAGCCAAAATCTCTAGCGTTAAAAGTGACTTTTTTAAAGGCATCATAAAAATGTTAGGGAATGTACTGAAAAAAAAAATCATATCGAAGAATTTATTGTTTGTTGGAACACATGATTTCATAACTTCTTTTCCGTTGACATATGTATTCATTTATGTTAATGTTAATAGCCGATATAAACACACTTCTACAGAAGTACAGGGATGGGAAATGAACTGTGATAACACGAACTACGATGACGTGATTTCAGGAGGTTTCAGCAAAAGAATTAACAATCGGAAATATATAAAGCGAAGGAAAGAGAGGGAAAGAGAGAGAGAGGGGGAGAGAGAGGGGGAGGGGGCGAGGGAGTGAGAGGTGGGGAGAAAAAGATATACAAATGATAAAAGAATTTAAAAACCATATTTTGATAAGAAATGTATTGAATTTGGAAATTGTAAGAGTTTTCAAGACAGTGAACATTTTAATAATTGCTTGTTTTTTAATAAAATTTACAAAATCACAACTAATTAATAAGCAACTTTTTTTTATTATAGTTTGGAAGATTCTGATTATGTTTTCGATCTTCTTCCACGACTAGACTTACTAAAAGAGTAACATTTGAACACATGTAGTGACAAGCAGAATATTATGGTTACTTAACCATTTTGTGTCGTAAAGCAAATCGATTCGTCCATATACGTCATGTTCTTTGTTTGCTTTTTGTTTGTGGGGGGAGGGTAGGTTTTGTAACCTTCTCGATGAAAGCAGTTTTCACTTTTCCTCTCATCGATTGTATTTGTGAAAAGGGAATCAGTTAGAGCAGTTCTTTTTGTGGAAAAATCAAGCATTTCTTGGTTTCTACGAAAACTTGTTAGATAACCTAGTGCTCCTATAAAGACTGTAGCTTGGATATGAGAGCTGTAGGTTTCTTACTTGTTCTCCTGAGATATTCTCCTTTCGCCCCATTTTTGAACAGTCATTCACATCCACTGGGTAATTGATCTCAACGGTGCACAACTTTTGCTCTCTGGCCCATGGTACCTACATCGGGTTGCTCTTGATAATGGAACGTTCCACCAGTATTTTTTATTCTTAAAAGTGTGGATACTTTTAGGTTCTGGTGTGCCTTTGATATGGCAGTCAGAACAATCCTTCCTGCATATAGTACTGAAGACCATCTAAGCGACAATGTCTTGTTTCATGGGCAGGCAGTAACTTGCGGGCATTTTTGGACAGCTACCAATGAAATGAATATCTTCCACACTGGTATGGCTCAAGTGATACTTTCTATTACAACGTGTAGATTTGAGGCCCCTTTATCTCTTTTGTTGTTCAATAGCTGTATCCTCTTCTTGGATAGCAAATTCATAGCCTTCTAGACATGTGATGTACTTATCACAGGTCCAAGAGAAGCTACTATTCCAGTCAATGTTGTTGGCATTCTCTAACTTGCGGGATATATATACCATGCATAACTTTCTGCTAGTATGATGAGTGTTTGCCTTTCAAGTCTGTAAGTAGATCTGTCCAGCCACCTTTGATTCATATATAACAGATGTAAACTCGAAGTGCTTTTTCAGGAATTCTCCACCGAATCTCATGATGTTGCCCATACACTGCTGAGCAAACAGGTGATGTACTCATTTCTCTCTTGATGTTCAGTAGGCGTTGTCTTAGCGACCCACTGCGGCATTCAAAGGCCGTCTGGATTGATCTTATGTCCCTACCTTCATCTCTCCGTTTAATATAGATACTTTCAGTGCCATTGTTGATGTGGAGTTACCAGTCATTGTTAGTATCTTCCTAGTCCTCGTGTCCAAGTTGTGAATTTCTTTAAGTGTACAGTCTAATATCTCAAAAGCTGGTACTAGCACTGGCATTGCGAAAGCATTGTGGGATATAGTTTTATTAAATGCAGACAACTCTGCATTCCGTAGTCTGCTAAAGTATTCTTTTGTCACCCTAGATTTGCTCACAGCACTAACAAATACAATATTTTGTTAGATTTCATCGTATTTGTAATGTTCATCAATGGTGATAGGGGAGACAGACAGGTCATCGTTACCTTTATTCAGTACCTGATCGACAGTTCTTAACGACATCTTGGCGGGCCATCTTGTCAGCCTCTTAATAACATTGATTATAGCAGTTGGAAGGCGTCGTTCATTATCCATGAGTGAGAAACAGAGTCAAAACCCTTCCTAGTTTGCAATGGTGCTGCTGTCTTTCCTCAAGAACAACTTTTGCAGAAGAAGATTTGTTCGGCACCGCCCCGCACAAATTTCTCTATTTTGTTTTTCCTGCCTGCTCTTCAGTCTTCGTTGTGTGTTCCCCGATGATCCTGCATGAAAGCATTCAAGCAACCTGTGTATAATTAATTCATACATCACATTCATGCATGTTATAGACCTGTAGGTTTTGGCCTAATGCGTCTGTCTGTTTGTCACTAATAGTCAGATGTCCGGGTGACATCCTATGTATGGTGAACGAGATTGAAGGGGCTGAAGACAAACACTTTGATCTTTGGCCAATCCTTGATCAACTTCTTCAAGTTTCACATGAGAAGGAAAATAAGGGTAGAGGGAGAAGTGTGGTCTTCAAGCCAGTTTGCTGAAAGGTGGATGAAAGTGGTGAGAATGGTGCGAGTGAATGGGCCTGTCCTGATTATACGCCTGAACTTGGAATAAAGGAAAGGAAAAAAAGCACCTGCCTCAAAAGTCAGGGTACCCATTGTCTTTTATGGGATTTTTCCATGAGCAACCCTCGAACATCTCTTCCCTATTGAGGATCACACATTGTTGATTTTTAAAAAAAACATTGTTGGTCTTATTTACACGCAAAACCCTCACAACACACACACACACACACACACACACACACACACACACACATACACACACACACACACACACACACACACACACACACACACACACACACACACACACACATTCTTTATGTTTTGTCCTGTTCTGTCCATAATGTTTTTTTTCAATGTAAACCCTTGTGGTAAATAAAGAAATTATTATTATTATTATTATTATTATTATTATTATTATTATTAAGTGAGAGAGCAGTGCATGCCATCAAAGTGACACTGGGGTAAGATATACGAAGCCCAATATACCCATCATAACTACCCGTCTGATAAGGGTACACCAGGCACATGCATCACAACCATATGTGCGTGACATGGTGATCTCATATCAAGATAAACAGCGCATGACCTCGCAGGTGGGGCCCAGTTAGAATTTTCTTCAGGTCGAGTAGCCCATCCCGCTCAAAAGGTCCTTGAATAAGGTTTGTTTAAGGATATTGAGCAAAACACCCATGTTTTCAAAGGTGAATTATTCAAACCCCAAAGAATTCCTCTCAACATATGGCTATGATGCTCCCCCACTACTTCTGCTGATGATCAGAAATGCACATATCGTCAGCCACTAAAGAACATGCTCAAGTGGTTAAGGTCAAACAACTGACAAGCAAATCTGTGTTATTGAGCAGTCAATTTAACGTCAATTTAACGTTGCAGATCTTGCATGTCCATGTTATTACTTATTAATACACTAATCAAATAACGACGCAGACACGCAACATGTGGCAGAAGTATTTCACACAAATATATACACATGCACTCACACAAACGCACAGATATGTATATGTCTCTCTCTCTTTCCCTTCCCTTGTTTATCTATGAGATAGGAGGAAGAGAGAGGGAGAGAGGAAAGAGAGGGAGAGAGGAAAGAGAGGGAGAGAGGAAAGAGAGGGAGAGAGGAAAGAGAGGGAGAGAGGAAAGAGAGGGAGGGGCGGGAGAGAGAGAATGAGAGAGAGAGA
The DNA here is from genome assembly GCF_046866305.1 of Octopus bimaculoides. Taxonomy (NCBI): domain Eukaryota; kingdom Metazoa; phylum Mollusca; class Cephalopoda; order Octopoda; family Octopodidae; genus Octopus; species Octopus bimaculoides. The sequence continues at coordinate 22,904,618 of NC_142936.1, read as the reverse complement.
ATAAATGCTGCTAGTCCTCTCATCTGACACGAACATCTCTACCGATGCTTCACGCTGTACTGGTGCTCTACTTTATCAACTCGGAAGCAATGAAAGGCAAAGGTGACCTCGGCGTGGCCTGAACATAAAACATCCAGAGAAATACATCGAGAGAGGCAGCTTGTCCTACGCTTTAAGTCTACCAATTCGCTGAGGAAGTAGTTTACGAATATTAATTTCGGAGTTTTGTTGCTTGTATGTGTGTGAGATAGATAGATAGATAGATAGATAGATAGATAGATAGATAGATAGATAGATAGATAGATAGATAGATAGATAGATGGAGGGGGAGAGAGATATAGCTAGAGGATGTGTGCTTGTGGTATGAAGTTGGACGAAAAATGAGTTGCAATATGGCGGCTCTATCAACAAGAAGGCTACATACAGAGTTATCTCGATTGAGAAATGGCGGATAGCGGCGGGATTTCTGTACAATTGATAGAAGAACTTTGGCGAGCATCCAGAAGACTTTGCTGCAGTGGAACACTTTATAACAAAAAGTAAGTAACCACAACATGTAGCCGAACATCTCTTGGACTGCGTAGTCATTTCGCAGAACTTTATCTTGCACACCATACAGGATTTGGTTTATACAAATTTCAGTTTGGGCCAAACATTTCGCTTGTAAACATTCTGTAGACGATGTTTATCTTTCTGTCGGCGTTATGTTAGATAGTCAGGGTATGTGTGTGTGTATGAATGTGTGTGTATGTGTGTATGCGTATGTGCCTGCGTGCATGCATGTATGCGTGTGTGCATGGAGCTGTGTGTGTTTATGTGTACGTGTATGTGTGCTTGTGTGAGCGTGTATGGGCGTATGTGATAGTGAAATATAGAGAAAGAAAAGATTGAAAGAGGGAGGGAGAAAGAAAGATAGAGCGAAAGAGAGAGAGCGAAAGAGAAAGAGCGAATGAGAGAGAGAGCGAAAGAGAGAGAGAGGGAGAAAAAGAGAGAGAGAGTGCCTGTGTGTGTACATGCACCTCTAAGTGCATGTATAAACATCTGCCTATAAATTTGTATGGGCGTCTTCATTTGCAAATGAATATGTATGCGTATGTGTATGTACGTATGTGTGTCCATACGATTACGTTAATGAAACTGCACGTTGTGTGTGTGTGTGTGTGTGCTCTTACGTGTGCATATGTTTGTGAGTGAAATTGCTTAAGAAGGTTCGTGAACGCGTATGTGAGTGGGTTGTTGCATACATGCATACTTAAAGTGGCGTTCTAGGATTTGTGGCACCCTGTAGAGTAACTGATAGCGTCACCCGTTTCTCCATGGAAATCCTCCCATACCAAACCATACAGAATGCTTGTAGTAATTTTTATACTAATATGACTAGTAAAGCTTAATTCCCATGCATCACTGAATGTAATAACACAAATAACTAGCAAAAAACAGTTTCAGGCGTTTATGAATACGTGAGTGAGTCAATGTCTACATATATATGTTGTTGTTGTTGTTGGCACTCCGTCGCTTACGACGTCGAGGGTTCCAGTCGATCCGATCAACGGAACAGCCTGCTCGTGAAATTAACGTGCAAGTGGCTGAGCACTCCACAGACACGTGTACCCTTAACATAGTTCTCGTGACACAGTGTGACAAGGCTGACCCTTTGAATTACAGGTACAACAGAAGCAGGAAGTAAGAGTGGTGAAAGAGTACAGCAAGGTTCGCCACCACCCCCTGCCGGAGCCTCGTGGAGCTTTAGGTGTTTTCGCTGAATAAACATTCACAACGCCCGGTCTGGGAATCGAAACCGCGATCCTATGACTGCGAGTCCGCTGCCCTAACCACTGGGTCATTGCGCCTCCACACATATATGTGTAAGTACTGCATATAAGTGTGTGTCAAGGCGCGTGGCTTATCGGCTAGAGCCATAACCTCTTGGGTTCGATTCCTGGATTGAGGGTTACTTTGAGTTTTAGAGTAATGAGTTTTCATTTCACATCGCTTCAATCTAATCAGCTGCATATCAGCACCACCTGTTAGTAAAGCCCATCTGTTGGTAAAGCCCCTCTCCTTCCAGCTGTCACGTTCAATATTCCGTAAGATCAGGATAGGAGAACCTAGATAGTGTCTATGTGTCAGCTCGCGACTACCTTAACACCTAAAACAATGAGCGAAGGAGTGGTACTTACTACTAATTCATACACGTTTACGAGTACCAGTTTAAATTTTTATGCTTATATGCAGGTGCATGTGTGGATATACATGCACTAATGTAACGGTTGTGTATATACATTTAGTACACAAGTGTATGTATGTTTGATTACTCATCGTGTGCGCGTGCTATATGCACATATCATTACATACATATAAACATTCCAGGAAACTCGAATGAAGAATTTTTGGAATGTTTTACAGACTATCTCTGTGCTACTTATCTATTGGTTTTGGTGGACGCAGGCTGGTTTACATTGCT
>NC_142936.1:22869654-22899654 GCF_046866305.1 Octopus bimaculoides | reverse complement strand
TGTATCTCAGTAGTTATAGATGCATTGGGAACTTGTTGCAACCCGATGTTAGGAATTTTCTTTTCCAATACTCTAATCTGTTGTATGTATATGAATAGCAACAACCACCACCACCAAAACCACCACCACCACCATCACAAAGTCGATAGATATGGCAGGTTAGCTTGCGAGGTTAAGCAATTGTGGTCGATGAAAAAGGTGGTATAGTACTAATAATTGTTGGAGCCCTGAGAACAGTGAGTAAAAATATTGAGAAGTACATGAAACAAATAGGGGCTGCAGTAAGGGTGGAGCACTTGAGGAAAAAACAGCACTGATGGAACCGCTCGAATATTCCGGATGGTGCTCGAAAAATAAGTGGTGTTACCTTAGTTCACAGATAGTGAACAGCTGACACCGTTAGAAGCTGTGCAAAGACAATAAAGTAACAATAATAAAAATAACAATAATAATAATAATAATAATAATAATAATAATAATAATAATAATAATAATAATGATGATGATGATGATAATAATAATAATAGTAATTCTTTCTACTGAAGGCACAAGGCCTGACATTTTATTGGGAAGGGAAGTAATCGATTAGATCAACTCCAGTGTTTCACTGGTACTTAATTTATCGATCTCGAAAAGATGAAAAGCGAAGTCGACCTTGGCAGAATTTGAACTCAGAACATAAAGACGGATGAAATGCCGCTAAGCATTTCGAACGGCGTGCTAACGATTCTGCCAGTTCGTCGCTTTAATGATGATGATGATGATGATGATGATGATGATGATGATAGCAACAACAACAACAATAACAATAGTGGTTTCTAAGATGGGCACAAGGCCAGAAATATTGTGGTCAGGGGCCATTCGATAACATTGACGTCAGGATATAACTGGTACTTTATTTTGTAGAGTCAGGAGAGACGAAAAGTGATGTTGGTCTTATTTATATCATTCTAGAAATATTTGCAGTTCCTTATTTTTAATTAACCGATTTTTGTATGTAACAGAAAAAAAATAATCAAATATGAATAAGGAAATAATTAAAAAGGTCAATAGAAGAATTTCTGATGATTTGCAGGAATGGAATTTCCTGAAATTAGAGAAAGAAAGAAAGAAAGAAAAAAGAATGTAAGACAGAAAACCATGACGGGAAAATGAAGTAAAATTGTTGCGTCTTATCAAAAGAAAATGTTTATACGGCTTAATCATTATGGAATACGTTAAGCAGCCAAAGGGAGGCGCAATGACCCAGTGGTTAGGGCAGCTGACTCGCGGTCATAGGATCGCGGTTTCGATTCCCAGACCGGGCGTTGTGAGTGTTTATTCAGCGAAAACACCTAAAGCTCCACGAGGCTCTGGCAGGGGATGGTGGCGAACCCTGCTGTACTCTTTCATCACAAATTTCTCTCACTCTTTCTTCCCGTTTCTGTTGTGCCTCTAATTCAAAGGGTCAGCTTTGTCACACTGTGTCACGCTGAATATCCCCGAGAACTACGTTAAGGGTACACGTGTCTGTGGAGTGCTCAGTCACTTGCACGTTAATTTCGCGAGCAGGCTGTTCCGTTGATCGGATCAACTGGAACCCTCGACGTCGTAAGTGACGGAGTGCCAACAACAAAAGCAGCCAAAGAGAATGTGCAACTTGAATGACACTGTATAACGCGATTTGTGTCCTAGGCTGGCAACTGCTATTTCCTATATGCTAACCCCTAGGAAGTGTGAAAAATGGCTAACATTTCCTTCAAACTTTGCTTTTGTTACATTTATTCAAGCACCAAAGAATGCCTCTTAACACATGGCTACAATGGTCCCCCACTATTCTTGCTCATGATCAGAGATGCACATATTGCCAGTCACTAAGGGTCATGCTCAAGTGGTTAAGGTCAAGCAATTAGCAAGCAGATCTGTGGTATTGAGCAGAATATTCGCAATAACGATATTTCTGCTTCTGCAATTCAGCGCTGAATCTGTCTGAATGGTAATGGAAAATAGGTCAGTTTCAAAACATTGATATTCATGTCACAAAAGCAAAGTTTGAAGGGAACAGCAGCCATTTCTTTTGATACCTACACACACACGCACGCACACACACACACACACACAGACATACACGCACGCACACACACACACACATACACACACACACACACACACACACACACAAATTGTTACAGCGTTATAAGTGGAAATATAGGACAAATGAAAAGAAGGTCAGTTTTAATATCGATATTAGCGTTGTTAGCTAATTTTAAAGCTCTTCATGTTTAAAAAGGTTTCCAGAATCTTTTATAATTATTATTACTTTTTGGGGGACGATTTTGCTTTTTCACCATTTCAGATTTTTCTTTTTCCTCTTTTTTTTTCCACCTTTGTGGTTATATATACTGTAAATATATATATATATATATATATATATATATATATATATATATATATATATATATATATATATATATATATATATATATATATAAGCAATGATAAATCTCTGAGCGAGATGTAAATAGTAGCAGCACGACATCGTGAAGTATATTTGCCACCTAAATGTGGCTGATCCATATGGGACGATGTTACTGTAGTTTATAGTCCCAGGAAGACATCTCCATCTGGTTAACAACACGCAGTCTGTGCCCGATCAGTATTTGCGAAGGGAAATCATCGTTCCCATCTCTAGCCTGACGTGATACACACGGACCCGGGTTTCTGAGTAGTAACCCGACATCAGTGTGTGACAATCACCAGCTAGGGATGAATTCTTTATTATGATCACGTAGATCGAACATAGACGGGACAGCACAGCACGTTACAAAACATAAAGATTATGAGTTCGTTTTCAGTAAGCGGTTAAAAATTTCGAGTGATATATTTACAATGAATGTCAATTTCAATGAAAAAATTTTTACATTTTGGCCGGGAGTCCACCGGCTACACCGTACGGATTTACTATGTATTTAAGCAGGGTCTTTCACACCCAACTTCCTCACCACATCTTTCCATCTTTTCTTGTATATGCTTCGCGACAGGCGTCCTCTCTCCAGCCTTATCTTGCTCTTCAGATGATATCTGAAGTAGTAGAGCAAACCAGAGCCGGAGATAAAGGTTCCCGTCGCGACTCCTTTCATCCTCGTTTTCCATATACACTCTTCCAAAACGGCAACTGTGCATAACAAACATACTTCACCTTCCTTTGATAGTCCCGGTGGCGGTACAACCTTAATCATACACACAGCTGATAGCTGTACTCTTCCTAAATGTGATAGCAAGTGTTCCTGAAATCTCGGGACAATGAACAAGGGCGTGTAGGACGGTTTCCTCATCCCATCCGCACCTTGGGCAAGCCGGTGGTACAGACATCCCGCGTCTAGACAGTTTATCACGAACAGGTAAAGCGTTCCTATAGGACTGCCAGGTCAGGGATTTCTGGTAGTTATCCAGGTAGCCCGACCCGAAAGTTCTTTTAAACAGGTTTGCTAGGTGGTCCTCATCGAGTCCCAGAGCTTCTCCCCGGACATCATCCCTCTTGGACTCTACCAGCCCGCTATAGAGTATCGAGGTAGTATTTCCATTACCAGATTTGCCCGCTTTGTAGATTAGCATGAGTGCCTGTCGGCACTCTTTTTGCCACTCGGTCAGATTGTGTCTTTTCATGAAACAGAGTTAAAATTCCTCCAAGGAGGTCAGTCAGGAAAGAATGTCTCTGCCAGCGAATTCCATACCTGGTCACCGTCCAGGTAGAGTGAGAGGTGCCTCAGCGGCTTTTGGCAGCAAACAGAGCGCCTCACAAGCGTAGACGCAGGCCAGCAAGTGCACGAACAAGTCCGGTATACTACAATAAAATTCATAGGGTAGACCCTCTTGTGCCTAGAGTAGAAAAGGATATATGACGGTTAATTGTCTGAGTTAAACTCCTGTTATTTACTGTAGAAGGAGCGTTATATTCGATCATCTTTGATTATTAAAAATCCTATAATACCTTTGTGTCATTGAGTTCGAATTTTGGGACAAGACCAGAAATTTCAGGGTAGGGGATAAGTCACTTGCATTGACTCCAGTTCTCAACTGGTACTTATTTTATCGAACGTGAAAGGATAAAAGGCAAAGTCGACCTCGGCGGAGTTTGAACTGAGAACGTTAAGACAGACAATTTGCCTTAATTTCTAATATAGACACAAGACTACACATATTTAGGAGGGAGGGTGCAGTCAAGTACATCGTCCCCCAGTACATGATTGATACTTTATTTTATCGACTCCGAAACGATGAAAGACAAAGTTGACGTCGTCTTGATTTGGGCTCAGAACGTTAAAAGCCGCGACTAAATGGTGCAAAATATTTCCTTCTACTATAGTCACAAGGCCTGAGATTTGGTGGGATACTGATTGATTACATCGGCCCCAGTCGCAACTAGGACTTACGTATTTTATCGAAAGAATTAATGTTAATGTCAACTTCAGCAGAATTTGAACGAGAAAGCCGGAAGAAATTCTGCTAAGCATTTTGTCCGCCATATTAACGACTCTGTCACCTCGCCACCTTGGGTTTCAAATTTTGGCTCAAGTCTGGTAATTTTAAGGGGAGCAGTTAAACGATTACATCGACTCCAGTACTTGACTGGTAATTATTTTATTGACTCTGAAAGGATGAAGGGCGAACTCAGCTTCGGCGGGATTTGTGCTTAGAAAGAAAAGCCGGAAGAAATGCCGCTAAGGATTTTCTCCGACGTGCTTAACGTTCCTGCCAGTTCGCCTCCTTAATGCCGCAAAATATTTAGTCCAACGCCCTAACAATGCTGCTAATCTATCTGTATTACTGAAATATTTAGATGAGTGTAATCAACATTGAGTTATTGCAACCTAGTGGGAAAATGTAAAAGCCAGAACGAAAAAAAAATGTTAATTGTTTTTTTCATAAAGATAACCAGTTTTGTGTCCCATGCTATGAAATTTCAATACATAAAATTATAATTTTATTGAAGTACGGAAATAAGCTTCCGGTGAACCAAATTCAAAACACGGTTTTGATTCCTGCTGGGAATCATTTTAATGTACTTATGCCACTCAAACAAGCACACATATGGACTAACAATGAAGCCGCTACGTGGTTTTTCCGTCTGCAAGAAACAGCAGCTGAATTTCTTTGAAACTACAGCCAGCAGTCTTGAAAGAAAAAAAAACGATGGATAGAAATTTTGAATGACGTAATCTTGGATAAATTATATGAAAGTAAGTTGGGATTGCCATGGAACGCGTTGATAACAAGTCTGCTTGATCAAAGCTGATTTGGATCTAAACAAGAACCACACACTCTTCTTCTTCTTCTTCTTCTTCTTCTTCTTCTTCTCCTCTCCTCAAGCGGCCACAACTGAAATGCTTTTCATCACGCCCAAGGATTTCTGCGCTCACCTATTAAGTTTGGTTGGTTCTCAACTTCATGTTCTGTGTTTCTGCCAATAATACCAATCATCAATGTAGTTAGATGTGGGAATTTTTCTGTCTTCTATTAACGTGAAAAAGTCTCCAAATTTTCCCTTGAATCTAGTTGAAAGGGAAGTTGACACCTGTAAGTGGCCAAAAGATACTCGTCAAATTAAAGCTCTGCTGAATCTACTTCAAAAGCTCAAAATCTACTAGAACCAACTTTGATTTGTAATTTCTTTGGATTTTCAAGAAGCGATAAAATGAATTACCAACCAAGTTCTAGGGTAGCTGGTATCGACTAACCTCCTTTCTTCAAAATCAAGAATAATTAACGCGTTGGTAAAAATGTCTTGCAGTGTTTCCTCTGATCCTTTACGTTCTGAGTTCAAATCCGTCCGAGGTCAACCTTTCCCCTACTATCTTTTCGGAGTCAGTAAACTAAAGTACCAGTCAAGTACTTGCGTCACTGCTATCCACTAAACACGTTTCTTCAAAATTGTTAGCCTTGTGCTTGGCTGGCTGAATCGTCAGCAGGTCGGAGCAAATGTTAGTGGCATTTCTTCCATCCGAGGTCAACGCTACCTTTCTTCATTTTGGGATCGATAAAATAAAGCACTGGAGTCGATGTTATCGACTAAGTCATCCTCTCAAATTGCTGTCCTTGTGCCACAATTAGAATTACTATTATTATTACAATTAATAACGTGGTAACCAGGCCGAATCATTAGTACACCGGACAGAAAGCTTAGCAGCATTTAGTCCGTCTCAATGTTCTGAGTTCAAATTCCATCGTGGTCGACTGTGCCTTTTATCCTTTCGGGGTCGATAAGATAAGTACTAGTTAAGCACTGGGGTCTATGCAATCTACTTACCCGCTTCCTCGAAATTACTGGCTTTGTGTCAAAATTTGAAATCATTATTATTATTGTTGAGGCGTCGAGTTGGCAGAATCGGTTGCGAGTCAGACAAAATGCTTAACAGAATTTCTTCTGGCGTTTTATGTACTAAGCTCCGATCGTGCCACGATTGAGTTTGCCTTTCATCCTTTCGGGTGAGCATTGGACCTTCTCTCTCCCACAAAATATCAGGTCTTCTGTCTATATTACAAAAGATTATTGTCATTAAAGCAGCAAGCTAGCAGAATCGTTATCCCGCAGTAAAAAGTGCTGATAGGTATTTGTTCCATCTTCACGTTCTGAGTTCAAATTCTGCTGAGGTCGACTATGCCTTTTATCTATTCGAGGTTGATAAGTACCCGTTGAGCCTTGGGTTTCATGTGATCGTATAGCCCCTCCCACTCCGCCAAAATTTCTGGCCTTGTGCCTACAGTAGAAAGAATTATTTTTTTTAGTATTGTTCTGGTTGTTGTTTTGCAGATATTTTTCAACAGGCTGCAGTACGGGGGAGGGGTGAAGTAAAGACCAAGAATAGGGGTTTCGCTTCTGAAATATCATGCTCTATGATTCCCTACAAGTTGGCCAACGCTGGCGGTGCAGCACACCTTGCATTCTATAGAATGCAAAAGCGACGATACCTTCAGGCAGAGTTTGGTGGTCGACCGCTTTGAGATTACACTTAAATTTTTCTTTTTAAGCTGCTGAATTTCTGTAGCACTTGTCTTCTTTCTTTGGGCTATTTCATCATTTTTTTTTCCATTTGTGCCAGATAACACCACCACCACCACCACCACCACCATCATCATCATCATCATCTACAGCAGCAACGGCAGCAGCAGCAGAATCAGAAACAGCAGCGCAACCACCATCACAATTACCATCACCACCACTACCACAACCACTACTACCACCATCATCACAACCACCACTATCACCACCACTACCACCAGCACAACCACCAGCACAACCACCACCATCATCACCATTATCATCATTATCGACAACAACAACAACACCCACAAAACAACAGCGGCTGCCACAGCAATAATAACATGCCCTACCCGAAAGGCATATTCTTGAAGAAAATTAAAAGATGCATCCACCGAGAATGAAGAAAGCCTATACACACACTTGCTGGGTTAGAAATGACGGCGAAATATGCCTCAGATTACGCTGTGGACATCATGCTGGACAACTTGGTCTTTGAAATACGATGTCTGAAATGAAATTGAAGTGCTGGAAATAATTTGTTCATGTCTTCTGAATCACGGCTGCCCTGGGCTAAACCACCACAATAACAGATTAGTTTTATCATTTATCCAATCAATCTTACTTGAAACGAGATGCTACAATATCTAGGATGTCTGGATAAGATAAATGAACCAACTATTCAATTCCGCATTTGAATTATTTCTTTATTTAATTGTAAACATTTATGGTTGATAAAACAAAATCTTGTTGTTGTTGCTGTTGTTGTTGTTCTTCTTGTTCTTGTTCTTGTTCTACTTTTCATTATTATTATTATTATTATTATTATTATTATTATTATTATTATTATTATTATTATTATTATTATTATTATTATTATTATTATTATTATTATTATTATTATTATTATTATTATTATTTATTTATTTATTTATTTATTTATTTATTTATTTATTTAAGGCGGCGAGTTGGCAGAACTGTTAGCACGCCGGACGATATGCTTGTTGGTATTTCGTCTGCCGCTACGTTCTGAGTTCATATTCCACTGAGATCGACTTTGCCTTTTATCCTTTCGGAGTCGATAAAGCAAGTACCAGTTGAACACTAGGGTCGATGTAATCGACACATCCCCTCCCTCAAAATGGCTGGTTTTGTGGCAAAATTTGGAGCCATTATTAGTATTATTATTATTGTTGTTGCTTAGCGGCATTTCGTCCGTCTTTAGGTTCTGAGTTCAAATACCAGCGAAATCGACTTTACCTTTCATCCTTTCAGGGTCAATAAATTTACATCCTTTACGCTCTCTCTCCCCACTCTTCTGCATGCACAAACACACACACACACACACACACACACACACACACACACACACACACACAAGAAAACATGTCCCTACCCTTGTCTGAGGTGGAATGTCCTTTTGGTGTCTAGCGCCCTTCATCTAGTCCTTGTAGAGTCAGGAAATTGACCCCAATATCTAACATCTTCAAGGCGGCGAGCTGGCTGAAATCATTAGTTCGCCGAGCAAAATGCTAAGCGGCACTTCGTCCGTCTTTACGTTCTGAGTCCGACTGAGTTCTCTGAGGTCGACTTTGTCTTATATCCTTTCGGGGTTGATGAAGTAAGCACCGGTTGAGCATTGGCGTCGATGTAATCGACTTACTCCCTCCCCACAAAATTGCAGGCCAAAACTGGAAACCAATATCTAACATATTCAAGCGACCATTTACATTTCTAGCAACTGTTGCTAAGGCTCCAATTACAATTAGGATAATGCCTGTTGTAGTTGTCACTACTGCTGCTGCTACTGCTGCTGGACATTGACAGGAAAGGCACATTTGATTTTGACAGCAAAATTTCAGAATTTTTAAGTTTTGAATTTTGTATTATATAATGAAGTTGTCCTTTTTTTAAAAAAACAACAAAACATGCTTCAACTAGTAATGTCTTTTATCCTTCATGTCGGGGGCTTGAAAATAAATGCCAGTAGATTTAATCGACTCTCTCTTTCTTCAGCACAAATTGGCTGCGTGCAAACGATAGTGGTTTGATACGACACTATTATTAGTGATTAGGGCAAACGAGAAACCTTGGTTGTTTGGTCTGCAAGATATAGCAGCCAAGTCTTCCACATATCAAGCCCTTCCATCTTTAGAAAAAGAAAATGATGTATTAAAAAGAGAAAAAGATGTACTGAATAACGTGCTCCGAGATATTACTGTTTGCAGAAAAAAAAAAACAAAAAAAAAACAGGAATGGTTATGACAGGAGCTTGCTTGTTTATAGGTCTGCTGCATCAGAGCTGAACCGGAACAAAGCTATATCGCGAAGAAAGTGAAAGGATGTTTCCGTAACAGATATCATAAGAAAATTCCTTATAAAAAGTAAAAACTGAAAGTAAAGACGAACGAAAGTGGTATGATAATAACTCATCACAATCCACTCGGCACAGATGAGGATGTTGCCATTCCAGTTGAGTATTCATATTATTTTTCTGGGAAAACAACAAACTATGGAACTTTCAGATGTCTTTTCTTTTCATGAGATTTTGGTTTAAAGGTAATTTTGGCATTTAGTCAGAGCTTCTTCAAATTCAATAACAAAAATATAAACGTTATTATTTTGGTGCTTTATGTTCTTTTCAAATGATATTCTTGAAATATTTTCTACTTCTAATGATTCTTCTTCTTCTTCTTCTTCTTCTTCTTCTTCTTCTTCTTCTTCTTCTTCTTCTTCTTCTTCTTCTTCTTCTTCTTCTTCTTCTTCTTCTTCTTCTTCTTCTTCTTCTTCTTCTTCCAATCATATCTTTAACGAAAAACTTGAGATATTATAAGAAGCAGCTGCAGAAAGCGTTTTGGTATAAAGCATTGTATAGATAATTGGCATTTTTTCCAAACAGGAACGTTTGCACATAATGACCTTTTGCAAGAACTAGAGAACTTAATAATAATATGAACAAAGACATTAAAAAAAAATAAATAAAAACAAACAAAACTACAAACAAAAATGTAAATGAAGACAACAAGAAATGGTAATGACGACGACGACGACGATGACGCTGCTGCTGCTGATGATGATGATCTATCCACATACATACAGGCATATATACATACGTACGTAAACTACCTTGTCTTTATACATACAATATCATTTAGGACAGTAATAAATCAGCAGGAGCAGTTTCAATCCTGTTTTGGAATATTATCAGCGACTGGGTACCTTCTTTAGCTGCTCAAACAGGAATTGCATATAAACCAGCTATTGCTAAAGGCGTGATATGTAGGAGACTACAAAGTAAACATCGATAGAAGACTTTGTAAGGAACTGCTTGTGGAAACATCTACATCTAAGAAAGTGGTGGAATATCTACCAATCCAGCAAAGAATTAATATGAGTAGATCTTTCTCACTGTTCTCCTTTTGTCGACCATAACCTTACTCAGAATAGGCAGTGTGAAAGTACATGGCCAGTGGTCGCTTTGGAACCAGGGCTATCTGTTCAACAACCTCAAGTCACTAGTTATAGGTGTTTTGCCCATCAGCAAAACTAAGACATCCGATCCACAAGTTTTAGACTAATGTGCACACTTACAAAACCAATTTGCATATTATAATGGTATTGAAACTAAGCACAGCTTACCCACTCGCCAGTAATTTATTAACCGATTCAGCTGTCCTTGAATGTATTACAGAATGCAAATAGATCTATCCAGTTTGTTTAAGCTTCTAGTAAAAGTGAATTATGCGACCATAATATTCCACAAAGTATATTACAAGGCATATTAAATGCTTTATAAGTCAATACTGTGTTCTTACCATTAATACACTGATATGATGCGTAACACTCTAATAATGATTTCAAATTTTGGCACAAGGGCGGCAAGTTTGGGGGAGTGGGAAAGTCGATTTCATCGACCCCAGTGCTCAACTGGTACTTATTTTATCGACTCCGAAAGGATAAAAGACAAAGTCGACCTCAGCGGAATTTGAACTCAAAACATAAAGTGAGATGTCAGTAAGCCTTTTACCCAGCGAACTAGCGATTCTGCCAGCTCACCTCCTTTACATTACAATCATAATAACAACTATTGTTTGTTGCTTAGTCACGCTAAAAATAATAAGTTTTCTTATATGGAATTGATATTATATTTGCTATTTGTGTATACTTAAAACACAATTATTTGCTTCATTTAATTTTACATTTGTTAAATTTGTTAAATAGTTATAAGACTGCTGTCCGCCTGTCAGATTCTCGGATGTTGCACCACATCTTCATATATATATATCTCCGATATGTGGTCGCATGCTTCTGTTATAGTTTGACAAGTTATCTACAGATACCCTGCCGGAGTTATCGGCAGTGTGGCATACAATTTCTTCCTCTTCGATACTTTTTGTATCTGGTTTACTTCCGATGTAATGCCGATGTTCAGTGACTGAATCCTTCTACATTTGTCTTTAAATTTGTGGATGTAATCAGAGATACTATAAAGGTTATTAGACACTAACAATTTCATAACTACCAACAATGAGATTCCAAAGAACGCAAAATTTACTCGTTAAATATTTATTTTGAAAATTATTATTTACATCATATTTTTATTGAAGCAACATGAAATGTGTAAAAAGTAAAATAATTATTGTACCTAAGTAACGTTGTATGATATTAGCTAGGACGGCAAAACTATATTCCCAATATTACCTGTCACATGTCTAGCAAAACTTTTGCGTGTGCGTGTGTGTATGTATGGATGTGTGCAAGCATAAATTCATGTATGTATGTATGTATGTATGTATGTATGTATGTGTGTATGTATGTATGTGGTTGTTATCATATATATATATCGTATATACATATATATGTGTGTATATAAATATATGTATATCTATCTATCTATATTTATCTCTCTCTCTCTCTCTCTCTCTCTCTCTCTCTATATATATATATATATATATATATATATATATATATATATATATATATATATATATATTATGTATGTATGTATGTATGTATGTATGTATATGTATATGCATATAATTAAATGCCCATATATATATACAAATAGCTGCATATTATATATATATATATATTAGGGTATACACACATATATACACACAGGCGCAGGAGTGGCTGTGTGGTAAGAAGCTTGCTTCCCAACCACATTGTTCCGGGTTCAGTCCCACTGCGTGGTAACTTGGGTAAGTGTCTTCTACTATAGCCTCGGGTCGACCAAAGCCTTGTGAGTGGATTTGGTAGACGGAAACTGAAAGAAGCCCGTCGTATATATATATCTATAATATATATATATATATATATATATATATATATATATATATATATATATATATATATATATATGTGTATGTATTTATATGTGCGTGTGTGTTTCTGTCTGTGTTTGTCCCACCGCCATCGCTTGACAACTGATGTTGGTGTGTTTACGTCCTCGTCTGCTAGCGGTTCGACAAAAAGGCGCCGATAGAATAAGCACTAAGTTTACAAAGATTAAGTCCTGGGGTCGATTTATCGACTAAAGGTGGTGCTCCAGCATGGCCGCAGTCTGTAGCAGACTTCCCAAGTTTAACGCAAAATTTCACGTTGGTTTTTTTTCTTTTTTTTTGTTCCTATCCATAACAAAATAGAAGACTACAGTATACACGTGATCTCAGAAACACAGCTTTTACAACTTGTGAAGTAAACATAGCCATGTCACACGGCACACTGCCTCATAAAGGTCACTACTAGCTCCCACTGCGCACGCCACTGTGTGCTGCCATCTGTTGGTGCGCTGCAGAACTAGTCCGGGAACTTTTTGATACCACTTCGTACATGATGGTAACCGTTGGAGTTTATATAGTATCTGGGTCAAACTATTTTCGTTTTGGAGGCCATTGAACTCAGTTGGTATGATCATAAACTAGAGACCAATATGGTGGTTCACTCATACAAACAGCCGCACATGTGCGTGTAGATGTACATAAGCCGGGTCACAATCATACAATCGTATGCGTATACATTCACATATGCCATCATGTCATATAGCGACCAGCTTCCCTCGGATACTACCAAACTAATAAATATTTCTATTAGTTTCGCTTATTTTTACTTTTTCTACAGTAATAGTTTTTTAATGGCTGAAGATCCATATCAGTTTGTGTTCGTGATAACTATAATTTTTCTGTGTTGGTTCATATGTGTACTATTCCTTATTGTTTTTCCTGTCAAATCTCATTAATCCACTATTATTTTATCTGAGATTGTTTTAACTGTAACTTATTACTAGGATAGTTTACTTTTAGCGACTTATAACTAGATGATGAGAGTTGATCTGGAGAAACTGTTAGAATTTTCTATCACATATCAACCAGTCATGTTGAGGAGAGACATCAGCCTAGTTTCTGAGGCCACAAAGCAGCTAATTTTATTGGAGCTAACTGTTCTGTAGAAGAATTGAGTGGAGGAGACAAGAGAGGAAGAAGGTGAAGTACCAGGAATTGGCGAATGAATACTTCAAGAATTGATAGCGGACCAGGTGCATGCCAGTCGAAGTGAGCTTTCCGAAAGAGAGCATCAGAAGAGCCTTGAAGAACATCATCAAGGTTTAAGAAGAAGCATCTAAATGATACTGTTTAACAAAGAGGTGACCTTTGGCGTCAATCGAATACCATTTGAACACAGGTCGATGTTTGATCAATTTCGGTCGAGTCGTTTGAACGAGGGTTTATGCTGGCAAAATTTGAAACACCTAATCACTTCAGATTGCTACACTGACACAGTGTCCTTAGTTGTAAGAAGAATTATTATAGTATTATAATGGCTGGAGACCGATATCGATTCGTGTTCGTGGTAAATGTAATTTTTTAGTATTGGATCTTGTGTAGTGTATTTTAAACGCAGCCAATCTTTTTCATATCTCATTTCTCTAATCCACTGGGAATATTTTAACTGTAACTTATAACTGAAACAGCTAAACTATTGCTACCTGCTATGCTACATTAGGCATTTAGCTTTATTTTAAATAATTATCCCACACATTTTAAAAACTCCTAACGTTTTCTGTCATGTGTATGCGTGCGTGTGTGTCTGTGTGTGTGTATATGTGTGTGTGTGAGCGCGCGTGTGTATGTACGTTGTACTATACCCAACTCATTAATTCCTAAGTATTGGTGAGCATGTCTTAGGTCTAATTCTCTATCTCTGTTTCTTCATATAATCTAACATTAGTGGTTATTAGTAGTTTCCTCTCCCCAGTTTTCTTCTACTTGACTGGTGCTTATTTTGTAATACTGATCACGTACAATTTGCATATCAGAGCAATCCTGAGATATCTTCAAGAAATTCAACATATCGACCTATATGAGACAATGTGTGTGTTTGTGTATATGTGTGTGCGCGCACGTGTTCGTGTTTGCGTGTGTCTATGTATTGGAGATAATGTGTATGTATATTCCGTAGGTTTGAGTTCCTGTAGTTTGCATGTGTCGTGTGGTCTTCTTGTTGCCTACTCTCAAGTCAACTCGAACTGATAAGACCTATGACAAAAAGCTTTCTTTTCGACCTATTTTCCGGACAGTAAATCTATATCTGCATTATTCAATGTGTTTTTGTCTTATTTATGATGGTAAGGTGTGGTTGGAGAAAGATTTTGCTGCTATTTTTAGCATGTCCAGCGACTAATAGAGGTTCCCCTACAAATTTGAACAAAACCAAGTTAATCATTACTGCACTATGTGTGAGTTAAACTAAAAGCTCAATGATTCAATGTAGAAAAGTTTATCAGAGTGAACTGTATCGCTGCACCCTTCACTGGAGAAGCCTGAAAAGAAACTTCAAGTCCATGAGATGAGAGACAGGCTGGAGGTTCTCGTGTCATACCTAGCCGAAGACTGCTGGTGTGTGATGTAGCTGAACAAGCTCACGGTAGATCTGGCTCTGCGGACCGCAATTAAGGCTATTGAGGAAGAAGAGAGAAAGACGATGTAAGGTTATGAAGTGTTGGTTGTTTGCTACCGCTTTTACATCGCTTTTGAGGTAACGGAAGTGAAGACGATTGGACAGAGTGTTGGAATAGTTTTGAAAGGATTCCCTTCTCGAGAACGGTTCAGACTGCAGTATATTTATACAAATCGGAATAGATTCCTGTAGAGAGAGAAATATTGAAGTGTTTGGCAAGGTAGAGCTAACTCTGAAACACAATATTTAAGTGTATTGGGTGCTATATCGGAGAGCAATATTTATGGAAGAGCAAGTATTGTAACAGTTTGTTGTTGTTATTGTTGTTTAGCACTAAATCAACTTTGATTGAAATGGCCTACAACCAAGGACATTCACGTTTTCTTCGTCTTAAAGTAATCAAGTTATTTTGCTCTTGTTTTTCCTACTCGTTTTTCTATTGGCTTACATCCAGAGTATTTACTAGTCCGTAATTTATCGATTCTGAAAGGGTGGACATCTATCGACATGCTACGACGATAGAAAAGAGATATTTACACCAAGTGAGTCAGTTAGTGTGTCTGTGCGAGATGTGAGTCGGCAATGATAGTGGGTTGTAGTTGTCGAATTCTGTAGCTGAAACCGAGGAACGAGAGTTCCGTCAGTAAGTTAACTTTAGCTGCGTCACGACCACTGATCAGTAGCCAGACAAACGATCTCTATGTATACCTAATGGTCTGTCAAAAAAGGGATGAGGGGCACCAAAGACAAAATTGTTAATGACATTCAAATATGTTGGTTACAACATCGAGAATTCTAAGTTGCCGGCTAGCCTAATTGCTAATAAAAACAAGTTCTTAATGTAGTTGTCAAGGGCTCGGGTGTCTAGTTGCTTGCATACATTATCAATTCTTGACGAAATCCAGTTTTGGTCCTTGCAGTTATTTTTACGCCTGAAAAAAAGTGATTCAGGTTCACTTACTACGCAATGAGTTGGTGTTTGGGACTCTGCCAATATTGCGACTATAGGCGGTTTAGGTGATCCTTTTTCGAATTAAACTAAAGTAAATTAGCACCTTAGAACGATGGTAAATTTTTGGAAAGTCGTCTTCGGATCATCCTAGTACATGATTAAGGCATTTCCCTTCAGTTTACTTTGGTAAGCTTTTCATATTTGCGATTTCCAGCCATAGTAAATTGTTTGGAAAAGGACGGTTTCTGTTAGCCTACCTTGCCTTCGACGCACTACATGAAGACGAAATCTTATTTCAGATGCTGTAACATCTTTAGACATAACTCCTATTTATTGCCAATTTTAACTCAAAGCAATATCAACCGATTATTCGTTATACTCACTTCAAATAGCCTTCGGCTCCGAACTGTTTTCTCGGACTATCAATTATAGAAAAACACACAATGAAAAGAAAATGTAGCACGAGAGAGAGGGGGGGGGGGACAGACAGACAGATAGAAAAAAAGAAAGTGGAAGGAAGAGCGAGAAAGAAAGAGAGAGAACGAAAATAAGAGAGGAAAAGGAGAGAAACTAGAGAAAAGACAAAACTGAAAGAGGAAGAGAGAATAGAGACACAAAAAGATCAAGTTATGTGGGTGTATTTTCTCTCAACAGCAGTATATTTCCAGTAGTAGTGGTGTTAATGGTAGTGGTGTTAGTGGTAGTGGTGGAATGGGGGTGGGGTAGGGATTGGGGGTGGCGCAACACGTTAAATGCAAAGCAACGATATCGAAGAGACGTAGGTGGCCGTAAAAACCAACAGTTGGTTCGTAGTGGTAGCTACAAAATAGCAGGTGATATTTTAGTGAATAAAAGTTGACTCTCTCTCTTTCCCCCTCTTTCTCTTTCTCTCTTTCTCTCTTTCTCTCTCCCTCTCTCTCTCTCTCTCTCTCTCTCTCTCTCTCTCTGTATATATATATATATATATACATATATATATATTTACATATATATAATGTATATGCATGGACACACATAAATATATATCCATTTACATACATACACACATATATATGCATATGTATATAAATTATATATATATATATATATATATATATATATATATATATATATATATATATATATATATGTATGTGTGTATGTATATGCATATGTAATATATGTAAATTATATACATATATGTATATATATATATATATATATATATATATATATATATATATATATATATATATATATATATGTATGTATGTATGTGTGTGTGTATATGTGTATATATATATGCATATATATACATATATTTACAAATACACACATACATATTTGCATGTGTGGGGGCGTGGACATCTGTACATTTATTTATGCGTGTGTGTGTGTGTATGTATGTTCCGATATATATATACAAATGTATGTGTGGGGGCGTGGACATCTATACATTTATGTATGTATGTGTATGTGTGTGTGTGTGAGTGTGTGTGTGTGTGTGTGTGTATGTATGTATGTATGCATACGTCTTCATGTTTGATGTGTATCTACGTACGTAGATATGCTTATACGCATGTATGTGTGCATATATGGAGGTCAGCGAATAACCGGAGAAAAAAATCTGCCAAGAATAAAACTGTAAATGATTTGAACTGATTTACAATGTTAATAAAAAAAAACAAGAAGTACACTCTGCGCTAAAGTATCACCTCCGTTCACTCGTCCACAGAACAACCATTACCACCACCACCAGCACCAGCACCACCAGCAGCAGCACCACCACCACTACCACAACAACAACAAAACGCATGACAAGAACCATCATAGCTATCTCCAACAACAACATCAACATTCATTTAATTAAATATAATCAAATAGTTACCTCTCTCACCAGGCACACTCAGTCATACATACACGCAAACTGACTTACTCATTCTTACACGCGCGCGCGATCATGTTACTTACTCTTGCTTTCCCCGTAAACAGCAGTTTTGAATTTATTCTATTTCTATTAAGTATATACATACATACATACATACATACGTACATACATACATACATACGTATATATATATATATATATATATGAACAATATATGAGTATATGCATATATATGTACATGTTTGTATATACGTTCATCTACATGTACATATAGATACATAACTGGGTACATGACGTGGCAAAAGAACAAGGACAAAATGGTAAACAAGGTGCAACAAACAAGCAGGCCACATAGAAACATCCCCTTCATCAGCTGCCACCATTAAAACTCCGGCGTTTCGAAGAATTAAGGTAGTACGCATCGTTAAAATGGTTCTTCCCACGAACACAAATTAAATTGTTTTCGTGGAGTGTAGTGGCGGATGGAAAACAAGACAGGAAAACGAAACGGTGAAATAAACAAACAAAAAGGCTGTATAGCCAGACGTGAAGTGTGAATGTCTTGAACGCTGTGAAGCTCGTACAGGAGGGGCAAAGAAGTACGTGCGAGCTTGGTGATTCCAAGAACGAAAAGAAATAGCAGCCGGACACAGTGACCAAGGCTGTGTGAAGAGAAAGAGTAGCAGAGGGAAAAGGAGGGGAGGAAGTAGAATAAAAGTGAGCAACGAGAGGTAGAGAGAGAGAGAGAGAGAGAGAGAGAGAGAGAGAGAGAGAGAGAGAGAGATAGTAGCAGTAACGGTGAGAGGCGAAGGACGAGTAACAAGAGATAGAGAGAGAGAGAGAGAGAAGTAGTGACAGGTAGAGACGAAGAACAGTAGAGGGAAGAATGAGAGGGGGAGATAGAAATAGAGAGAGTTGCGTTAGAAAAATAGTTAAAACTTACTGTATAAAGGTAACGCGTACGTTCTGTCGTGATACAAATAATATGAGTATATGCATATTATATATATACATATATATATATATATATATATATATATATATATATATATATATATATATATATATATATATATATATATATATATATATATATATATATGGGAGTGGTTGTGTGGTAAGTAGCTTGCTTACCAACCACATGGTTCTGGGTTCACACCCACTGCGTGGCACCTTGGGCAAGTGTCTTCTACTATAGCCTCGGGCCGACCAAAGCCTTGTGAGTGGATTTGGTAGACGGAAACTGAAAGAAGCCCGTCGTATATATGTATATATGTGTATATATGTATGTGTGTGTATGTTTGTGTGTCTGTGTTTGTCCCCCCAACATCGCTTGACAACCGATGCTGCTGTGTTTACGTCCCCGTAACTTAGCGGTTCGGCAAAATAGAATAAGTACTAGGCTTCCAAGGAATAAGTCCTGGGGTCGATTTGCTCGACTAAAGGCGGTGCTCCAGCATGGCCGCAGTCAAATGACTGAAACAAGTAAAAGAGTAAAAGAGTAAATATATATATATATATCACTTTATAATTATATATATTATATATAAAGACGTCCTACGCACATACATTTATCATATATGTATATATATACATGTACATACATACATATATATACATATACATGTGTGTGTGTGTGCGTGCATAAATGTAACTAAGTATATGCACATTTTATCTAAAATGTCTCAAAAACAAAAATAGAGCAATACTTTCAGATACATTAATGTTTGGCAGAATAAGCTTGTTTTGGTGACGGCAGTACCAAATTAGTTCAAACCTAAGTTAAGAGGAGACAACTGTAGCATGAATGTTTATAGGTACATAAGTAGCATGATCCAGAATTTTCAGAATATACTTTAAAAAAATATTACCACTGATGAGAGTATCTAAAAATTTTTGTTATAATTTCATTTTTCAGTTTTCGGACTGTGTTGTGAAAGAGATATCGTGCTTATTTCCTCTGGTTGTCTAAAAAAAAAAGTTTTGTGTACCATCTCTTAAAGGTACATATTGTATAAGCTTATGTTCTGTCACGCTTACATAATTCATTAGCTGTGATCTGCAATGTTTATTTTAGCACAAAACACCATGTCTTTGTGGAGGGATTTTTATTTTTGTGGGCATGAAGTGAATTCAGTACATTTGCATTTGAAGTTGGTTAAATCACAGAAGGCTGGCATTGCAAATTCATCTTTTTATGTTGTTAGTACAGCTGTAGCTAACTTTCATGGGGTTCTGGTTAAAGATTTTGTTATAGACGCAATCAATTGATAAGTATCTCTGAACTAGGTTCAAAAATGTTTTGGTGATTTTGGACATCACATCCGACGTGTAACAAGAATTAAATCAAGTTATGTTATACTTTCACAAGTTTTATCGCTCTACGAGATGTTAGGAGGTGGCATATGCTGTATTACGACCAGGAAACCGTTTATAGAGAAGATGGCCAGTCGGTTTCCAACTATATGAACGATCATTATTAGCTTGTTATACTTAGGTAGGACCTCTGCATTTTACATCAGGCATTGTTATATTAGAGGTATACACGGTTAAAAGTTTCGTCGCATGACAGTTAATGTTATTTATTTAAATGTTCAAGATTTTGAGAAGGGGACTGAAGAACTTATTGATATACAGTAGTTTTTCATTTGTTTAATTGTGTTTAAGTGTAACGTAGTATGTAAAGAACTAACATTGATGTTAGTAATTATTATTATTCTGATGTAAAATGCTTTAATGAGGTTCTTCCTAAGCATAACAAGCTAATGATCGTTCATATAGTGGGAAACCGACCGGCCATCTTCTCTATAAACGCTGAATTCTGTGAGGTACAATTACTTTCGGAAAGAGCCCAGGAAAGACTTCTCTTTGCAAGAATGTGGATACATTTTCCTTATAACTGGAAATAGTTCCAATTTTTTAATCTAATTTTGAGCGCCTTTTTTTTTTGCGTTATTCCATTCAATTATCTATTTAAACACAATCAGCTGTTTTCCTTATTCTCTCTCTCTCTCTCTTTCGCTCTATTCTCTCTCTCTCTCTCTCTCTCTCTCTCTCTCTCTCTCTCTCTCTCTCTCTCTCTCTCGATATATAATATATATATATATATATATTTCATTTCAACTACGGGAGTAGTTGAATAATATTCTTAAGACCGCAATTTATTCACATGCAGCATCTTTCAGAGCTTTCGCTAATTAATTTCTTAACCAAATTGAAAACTGTTAACATTTGTGAAGAGGACTGGTCCCTAGCTACATTTTGCCATAAAATAATTGAGATTTGATCCAGTAGAAAAAAGCTTACATCAAAATTTCTAGCAACGTTATAGGAGAGTAAGTAACACCACCAATCAAGTTTAGATCTAAATAACTTTTTTTTTTATAAGTAAAATATATTTGTCTTAGCTTCAATGAGAGAAGAAAGCATGAAGAATTTCATAGTTTTGTTCCCATGCAACAAAAATGTGTACCAAAAAATTTGTGAGGTAAAATATCATAAAAATATATATAATATAAATATAAAAAATATTATAAAAAATATATATAAAAGTTAGGCAAAAAAAATGGATTTAAGTATAATTAGCTTTTTTTTTTATTTTGAAAACAAACTATATTTTAATTAAGCTTAAATAATAGAGTGGAATTCGACGAATTTCATGGTATTAAAAGAAAAAAGTTATGAGTGTTTGTTTCTCAAATTTGAGGGTGATAATATAGTTCTATACTTTTTTATGGATATAGTTCGAAAAGAGGACTTTTGATATATGTCACTGACGTCATTGAGGTAAGGAAAAAATATCAACGACACCACTAATTGACACATTTGACACATTATTAATTAGTATAATAGTATTGCCTGGAAAAATCATGGAAAAATGCGAGCAAGAGAAATAATATTCTTAAGATTATAAACCTGGAAAATTACAGGACAAATTATTACACTTGGAAAAATTCAGGACAATTTATTACCTGTGGTAAAGTGCAGAACAAGAGAATTTCTACTTAAAATATTGCAGCTAAGGATAAAATTTGACTATTAAAAATTATTTCATTTTAATTTACAATGTAACATTATAATAAAAAAAAAGGTATCATCATTTTGTTAAAATATTGACACACTAGATTGCTTAAAAAATGAGAGCCAGAAGTACCAATATAGCTAAAGGTTTATGCAAAGTAGAATAGTATATATGGTAGGCAAATTCATTATGTAAAAAATAGGCATTGGGTCAAGACTAAAAATGTGAAGACTTGGCAATAACTTTACTGTGAATTTGTTGTTATATGTAGATCTTACTGTAATATATAACTAATGTTTGTATCATTCTATTTATTGTACTAACTAATTATGTATTACTATTATTTTTTAGAACCTATTTTCAAATTTCTAATTATTAATTAATAATTAAAAAACCGAATTTTTTCAAAAGCAAAAAATAGTTGCATTGGGTTATTTCTAATATTTAATAGAAGTAATAACAAAAATAAGTAATAACTTGTAATAAAATGTTTAGTTTTGATAAAAGCTAATATTTTCTAAATCTAAATATTTTATTTGAAATTTTATCCTCAGCTGCAATATTTTAAGTAAAAAATTTTTGTTCAGTACTTCACCAGATGTAATAACTTGTCCTGAACTTTTCCAAGTGTAATAAAATGTCCTGTAATTTTCCAGGTTTATAATATACATATACACGCACATATATATATATATGCATATATGCATGTATACATATATATATATATGCATATATGCATGTATACATATATATGTACATATAATGTACATATATATGTATACATACTTATATACATGTATGAACAAATGCATACGCATTTGTGATGTGTGTGTGTGTGAGAGAGAGAGAGAGAGAGAAAGAGAAAGAGAAAGAGAAAGAGAGAGAGAGAGAGAGAGAGAGAGAGAAAGAGAGAGAGATTCTTTTCTCTGCTTGTTTACTTTTACTTTCTTTTTTCTTCATATTACTATGTTGTTCTTTGTCTTTCTTCCTTTCCTATATTTCAAACATTTCGCAAACTAGTAAAATACATTCAGTATTTTTCCATTGCTCATTTTTTTCTCCATTCAGACACTTGCTTACGTAATCTTATATCTTATAATTTACCATGCGTTTGCACGTATATATATATATATATATATATATATATATATATATATATATATATATATATATATATATATATATATATATATATATATATATATATATATATATATACATATATATATATGTACACAGGAATTGGACAAAATAATGGAAACAACTAGCATCATAGCATCATAATTTTGAAATATCTATAAAACTGTCAAAAGCTTGTTTATTTATATATATATATTTTTTACTTATTATTAGTGTTGTTGTTTCTTTTCAGATATCATCAGAAAAAGGTAATTAAAATTCATTAAAATG
This sequence comes from Octopus bimaculoides, assembly GCF_046866305.1. Classification (NCBI taxonomy): domain Eukaryota; kingdom Metazoa; phylum Mollusca; class Cephalopoda; order Octopoda; family Octopodidae; genus Octopus; species Octopus bimaculoides. The sequence continues at coordinate 22,876,430 of NC_142936.1, read as the reverse complement.
ACAGAGCGATTGGACTTTCAAAGAGGTCAAATTGTTGGTGCTCGTATGGCAGGCGCTAGCGTAACAAAAACAGCCAAAATGTTTAGTGTAACAAGAAGTACTGTCTCGAAAGTAATGACAACCTTTGAGAAAGAGGGAAAGAACTCCTCGTCGAAACAAAACTCCAGAAGAAAACCAGATAGGGACTGTCGGATTTTTACACGAATTATTAGAAAGGATGACAAAAGTACAGCTCCCAAAATTACTGCAGAGCTTAGTGACCACCTCGAGAACCCAGTTTCCACAAAAACTCTTCGCCGAGAGCTGCACAAAGCCAGATTTCACGGGAGGGCTGCAATCAGAAAACCACTACTTTCAAAAACAAACGTTGCAAAGCGTTTTGAGGGGAGTAAAAGCCTACAGAATTGGTCCCTAGAGCAGTGGAAGAATGTTATATTCTCGGACGAGTCATCCTTTATCATATTTCCGACCACCGGCCGAGTATACGTGTGGAGACAGCCAAAAGAAGCATTTGACCCAGATTGCCTTATTCCGACTGTTAAACGCGGAGAAAGATCTGTGATGAACGATGAGGGGGAGGGGGGCTATATATTGGAAATCCGCCGGTCCAATGGTTTCCCTTTATGGCAGAATTAATAGTAAAGACTATCTAAGCATTTTTTCTGATTAAATTCATCCTATGGTTGCGGAACTGTTTCAGAGGGAAACACAATCTTTCAGAATGATAATGCACCAATTCACACAGCTAAATTTGTTACTGAATGGCACAAGAAACATTCTAGTGGAGCTGAACAACTTATCTGGCCACCACAGTCCCCAGATCTCAATATTATTGAACATTTATGATGCATTTTAGAAAAACAAATAAGGCGTCGATATCCTCCACCATCATCACTACAAGAACTGGAGACTGTTTTAGCTGAAGAATGGACAAAAATTCCTTTGGATGCAATTCAAACTTTGTACGAGTCCATACCTCATAGAATTCAAGCTGTAATTACTGCCAAAGGTGGACCTACCCCATATTAAAATAAATTTGTTTGAAATTTTAAAGTGTTTCCATTATTTTGTCCACCCTTGTATATATATATGTGTGCGTGTGTTTATGTAAGAGAGAGAGGGGGAGAGAGAAAAAGAGTGTGTGAGAGAGAGATATAAAGTGAGTGTGTGTGCGTGTGTGTGTGTGTGTGTAACCATACAACTTAGATTATATTAGAAAACTTAAGATGCATTTAAGATTAGTAAGGTACAGTTTTAAAACTTTCATTGTGGCACTTTAAACAAATGTGAATGCATCTTGTTCTCTCTCCTAGTACACGTATATATATATATATCATAAATATACGCTTTCTCTATAGTGCTATCATAGTTTATTTTCCTTCCTCTATTTTTTCTATCCTATCTCTTTTCTTGTCCCAATTTTGCATTTCTTTACTAAAATATGTTTGTTTCTGAATTTCCTCATTGTCTTCATCTTCTTCCATGTAGTCTCCCTCGTCACGCAGTTTCCTTCTCTACCACATTTTATTTATAGCTCAATATCTAAATACCTCACCTAACGTCAACTATTTTAAATCTTAAATTTCTATATTATAATATTTTAAATTATGGAAATTACGGTATTAAGTCGCATTTGACAAAATGCACACACACACACACACACACACACACACACACACACACACACACACACACACATACACGCACACACAAATATAACTCCTATATATCTCAGTAAGTTATAAAACATCCAGTCGTATCGAAAAGCAGTAGCGTGACACTCGGAGTCACAATGGTGTAAAAATCGTAGTGTTAATCACAGTTGTTGTTGTAATTATTGCTATTATTATTATCATTATTATTATTGTTGTTGTTGTTGTTATTATTATTATTATTATTATCATTATTATTATTTTCTCTTTTTCACAGTCTTTGCTGGAGCTCCTGGAATCGTGCATGCGCATCGGGCTTACTATCTGCAGCCTACGGTACCATGGTATTCGTTCTTTTCAGCTATCTAATACTTTCAGCTATCTAATACCTGATTATTCTGGCCGTGCTAGCTAAAGAGGCAAACCTTCTGTAACAGTTCTACTGGGCACTCTGTTCCAATTTCTTTTATATTCCCCTTGATGCCTTATGATACTGTTTCCAAGGACCCAACAATAATTGGTACTATCTTCACCTTCTTCATTTTCCATAGCCGGGCTATTTCGTACTTAAGAAAATTAGCAGTAATAAGTATTCTGCTTTACGTTTTCAGTTCTTTTTCCTAATGAACTGTGTGTGCGCGCGCGTATGTATGTATGTATGTATGTATGTATGTATGTATGTATGTATGTATGTATACTGTGTGTGTATGTATATAAATGTTTATGCTTGTGTGTGTGAGTATGTGTATGCGTGAACACACAGCTTAGGGTATATTAGAAAACCTATGAAATATTTAAAACAGGTAAGCAACAGTTTTAAATCTTTCGGTGCGGAACTTTAAATAGATGTGAATGCATCTTGTTCTCACCTCGTTCACAGAAAAATGTTCAACATTGGATTGGAGATAGACACTCGTTGATAATTTATTAACTGAAGGTGCTGACTTTCTTTATTATAATTCTGTTCGTGTTGTTTAATGATACAATGTTGCAGTAATTTGTTGTCATATCTAATAAAGTTACTTTAGCAAAGATAAAAATCACGTTGAAAAGACAACAATTTTTAAGTTTAATTTTTAGTTATACTTATGCCAGATTAACAATTTCAGCAGATTAACAATTTCAGCAATTTCAGTGTCACAGTATATACTATGACACTAACCACCATACACAACACAATATTAGTTGTATTGCTCTGTAGTTTTCCTTGATATTTCAGTGGTAAGGCATCCTTCACTCATGTATTTTATGTCATAGCTTGAAGGAAAAGTAATAATCGAACGGAAAAGCACACGTTCCTATACGTGAACCAGAAACTGCAACTTATAAAGAAGCTACAGACTATTTCTTGGGTGACGAAGGTTTGTGGCGAGTATGATGGTAAAAAGCAAGTGGTTTCAGCCATACAAAAGGCTAAGGACAAACTCACTGCATTTCCTATGAGATTTAATGTAGATGTAAATTTTAAATCGTCGTCTCTTAGTATAAGGAAGCATCTGAGCGTCACAAAAGACACAAATCTTAAGGAGGTAAAGTAGTTTATCTCTCAACGATCTTGTGGTAACAACATCCGTGGTGAAGAAAGTCGAAAAAACCTAGCTAGCATATGCAATAATTCTGAAGCTAGTGACGAGTGGTCATGGTGATTTAAAAATAGAATTGTAAATATAATTACCTATGGGGAAACAGAGAGTGACGGGAAAAAGAGAAAGGAAGAAAGAAACAAACAAGGAAGGAAAGAAAGAAAGAAGTGGAGAGAGTATGTTTTTGTGCGAAGCCACGTAGCCCAGTGGTTAGGGGTCAGGTATAAATTCCCAGGCCAGGTGGCGTGCTGTGTTCTTTAGCAAGGTGCTATATTTCACGTTTTTCCAGTCAATACAATGGAAATGAGTGCCAGTAGCAGCATGTGGAAATTAACCTTACTGTGAACTGGCTTCCCATCATCGGAGTAATCGTGTAAGCTTATTCGGTTATGTGTTGCAGAAAGCATGATAAGCTCTGGCCAAATGAGCTTGCAGACTCGAGACAGACTAACTTTATCCAAGATGTAACACAATACCAGAAACAGACATATATTTTAAACCCACCGACTCACGACAATACCTGCTTTTTACAGCATGTCACCCCAAAGCACACACGATGCGAACGGATGTGCACAATTGTATCAAACCCTGATAAAGAGACTGAAGATCAGACGAAAGGAAAAAAGTACTTATCATAAGAATATATCCCATAAAAACTTGAATTTGAATTTTGATAATTAGAGGACCGACGTTCAAGGACATCGAACAACAAGATCAAAAAAAAATATGCTATTTCATATATATAACTTTTTAACTCATGGAATACCGAAAATTTCACCAGCATCAATGTAAACCTAGCAATATTATTAGAGGACTAAAAGTTGGAAAAACGTCAAGGAAAAACATCCTATTATGAAAAGTAAAAGGCAAACAAAATCACTAAAATAAGGATACTGACCAAAGCAAAGCTACATACACAAACGAAGGACTTAAGGTCAGAAAAATCAACCCACCAAACTGTAGAGTATATATATATATATATATATACATACATACATACATACATACATACGTACAAGTAACATGATTCTTTTTTTCCTATTTATCATTTTTTGTACTATGTATGTCAAACTTATCTTGTGAATACAAACAGTAATATATTTTAGGTAAAACTATAATGCAAAAACATTTATGTGAATGCGTATCTTTATATTTTTATTTTCATATAAGTAAAGAAATAGAATAAAACTAGTATAAAACCAGCAAAGACCGTGAAATCACAAAATATTCATATTCCGTGGATTCTAAATGTTTTTAAAAGTTCCTAATACTGTGGTGCATGTATTCATCAGAAGAAAACGTTTTTTTAAAATTTTTTTATAATGATATAATGTACGCATTAACCAATTAAAAAATTCGTTGGAAACAGCTGTTATTTATTTATTCCTGATCCGCTTCTTACGGAACCTGCTCTTCGCGTGTTCTGAAGTATATTATGGACAGTATATTCGATACAATGTGCGTTTCTGGATTACCCCCAAGGGCTGATAATATACTCAGTTGAGTTCAATTAATTGTATACATAACCTGAATATCATTTTACCTGTACTTCGGCATCAACGTTTGTGTTCGTTTATAATTGCTGTGTATGTATTTTCATTTTGACTCAACCTGGTGCCTTACCATTTAAGTGCCTTATTCACCTGAATCGTTTTATATATATATATATATATATTTATATATATATATACATACATATATATATATATATATAGTTGATTAAAAAACGGAGAAAAAAAACAAGAAAAAAACAGGAACGTGAGAACGTAGCACATGCAGTGTATTAATAAGACGCTCAAAAAAGGAAAGAATGGTTGTTTTACGTTTCGAGCATAGCTCTTCTTCAGAAACAGGAGACATAGGAAAGTCCAAAAGAAAAAGAAGGAGGAGGGAAAAAATCTCCAACAGTCTACGTGTAATTATATTTTTGAAATGACCGGAAGTACATGGACAAAAAGAAAAAAGTGCTTTCTGGGACAGGAGAGTATGAAGAATGGTTGGTACCTGTATATGTGTTTGTGTATGTGTGTGTGTGTTGTGACATGTGTGTGGTGGCATGTGTGTGTGGTGGCATGTGTGTGTGGTGGCATGTGTGTGTGTTTGTGATAGCGTTCATGTGTATGGTGGCGTGTGTGTGTGTGTGTGTGTGTGTGTGTGTGGCAGTAACTGTGTGTGTATATGTGTGGTAGCGTGTTGGCGTGTGGTGGTGATATCATGTGTATGTGTGGTGTTTACATGTATTTGTGCTGTGTGAGTAGCCAGTGTGTGTGAGCTAATGTCGTAGTGAGAAGTCAACAGCTATAGTGTGTGTGTGTGTGTGTGTGTGTATATATACCAGTATGTATGCATATATTCATATATCTGTCTGTATGGCCTGTGTATGCCTTTGTGTCTGTGTTTGTACCGTTATCCACTACATGACAACCGGAGTTGGTTTGTTTACGCCCCACCCTCCTGTTACTTAGCATTTCGACAAACGAAACCGATAGAATAAGTTTCACGCTTTAAAAAAAAAATGTACTCGGGGTTGGGGGTGGCATTTTGTTCGACTAAAACTTTTCAAGGCAGTGCCCCAGCATGGCCGCAGTCCAGTAACTGAAGCAAGTGAAAGACAAAAAAGATAAAATATTTAATAAAGACACACAAAGGAAAGGTTGCCGGGGAAAGAAAGTGATAAGATGATCGTAAGTTAAACAAAGAGATAGAGAAGTTGTCAGGGAACTGCTCGGCAAAGATAAGAAAGATAGAGACCAAGTGATGACACGTCAGATAAGCAGCGAATTATTCGTATAGACTGACGGATAAGATAAGATATAAAACACAGGGTTTTCTGTTAAGAGATGAAACAGTAACCGGGCGCGCATACATATGTACATAAATACATACATGCATGCACACGTTAATAACTTAGTCATACATATGTATATGCATATGCATATTCATACATACTCACGCGCGTGCACACTCACACACACACACACACACACACACACACACATGTATATGTATATGTATCCCCTGCTCGATTTGTTTATCGTATATGTATGTATACCTGTATATCTATACGTATATGTATACCTATCTATCTATCTATGTATGTATGTATCTATCTATCTATCTATCTATCTATCTATCTATCTATCTATCTATCTATGAATATCAATATATATACATGAGCACGCGCTCATATATATGTGTGCATTCGTGTGTGTGTGTGTGTGAGTGTGTGTGTGTGTGTGTGTATAAGTACACACATAAACACACAGAACGAGAGAGAGAAAAGACGGAGAAGAGATATATATATATATACATATATATACTCTCTCTTCCGCCCCCGTCTCTTTTTCTTCCACCCATTTATTTATTGTTCTCGAAAAAAACATCCCAGGTGACTATAACTCTACAAAAAACGCAATACATTATTTTGTTGGTTGAATTGCACGAGGGTGTACCCAAAAGTAACCGGAAACGTTTTCTGCGGGATAAACTCGTTGTAGTTCAGGCTTCTGCCTCTAGGAGCCACTTGATGAGACCCTCTCAG